>NW_020230016.1:40610-235610 GCF_003227715.2 Harpegnathos saltator
GCTTATCGTCTCTTCCATCACCTCCTCACATCTCTCCACCAATCCTTTCCCTCACCCTCTTTCCCTCATCGCCCTTATCAACTCTCTTCTGTCCACCGTATCGAATGCTGCTTTCAGATCCACAAATAACGCCACCAGCTTACCTCCTTCCTTCCTAATTGTCTATTTATCACATAATTCATCACATATATGTTGTCTATCACTCCAACCCTTTCCTGAACCCCGTCTGATTTTGCGGTATCAACCCTTTCTCCTCCACCTCTTTCCTTAATCTTCCCGCTAATACCGATGCATAAATCTTGTACAACGTATTCATTAACGTTACTCCTCTGTACTCTCCCACTACTCTTCCCTCCCCCTTCTTCACTATCGGTACTACTATTCCTTCCTTCCATTCCTCTGGCCACCCTTCCCCTCTCCATACTCTATTACACATTTCCCTTATCCATTCCTCCATCCTCTCTCCTCCATATTTCCGCTTCATTCGGTATCTCATCCTCTCCTACCGCCTTGTTGTCCTTTAATTTCTTCATTAACCTCCTTAATTTCTTCTTGCTTATTTCCTGTTCCTTCTCTCTTTCCTCTTTTCTCTTCCTTCCTCCTATCACTCTTCTCCCCACTCCTCCTAGTAACCCTCTAAAATATTCCTCCCATTCTTTCATTTCAATCTCTTCGTTTCTTCCCTTTCTTCTTTTCCTCTCCCTCCTCATTACTTCCCATATCTTCCCCACTTTTACTTTTTTATTCACCCACCTCTCCCACCTCTCATTTTCTTCTTTCCTCTTTCCCTCGCATAACTTTTTATATTTTGATTTCTCTTCTCTATATCTCTCTCTATCCACCTCCCCTCTTCTCCATCTCCTCAATTCCCTCCTTACCTTCCTCTTCTCTTCTCTACATTCCTCATCCCACCAACCTTTCCTCTTCTCCTTCTTGCCCTCTTCTTCTTCCCTTACTATTGCTCCCTTTATCCTTTTATTCATTTCCTTGATCTCCTCTTCTACCTTTCCTTCCCCTATTCTCACTTCCCCCAACTCTTCCCTAAATTTTTCTCTAGCCCTTTCCGTCCACACCCTTTTTTCTTTCCTTTTCTTCCCTCCCCTTCTCTTTCCCCTCTCTCTTCCTCCCTCCATCCTTACCGTTATTGGATGATGATCCGACTCTATATTGTCCCCCACCTCGAAACTTTTTATCTTGCTCCATCCTTCCTCATTTACTATAACATAATCTATTACCGATTCTCCTCTTCCCTCTGTGTACGTCCATTCCCCTTTCTCATCTCCTTCCTTCCCTCCGTTCACTATCATCCATCCTCTTTCATTTATAAACTCTATCAATTCCTTTCCCTCCTTATTTTCCTGCTCGTCTTTCGATTTCCTATTCTCCTCCACCCTCTCTTCATCCTCCCATATTCTCCCCCCTCTCCTTCCTGTCCTTGCGTTAAAATCTCCTCCAATTATCGTTCTTCCTCCTCCCCCTTCCTCTTCCATCCATTCCTTTAATCTTTCCAACCTTTTCCCTAAATCCCCCCTCACATATACTCCTATTATCCTCTATCTTCTTCCTTCTATTATTACCTTCCCTACCATCACTCCCTCCATCTCCTCCCTCTCCTCCTCCTCCCCCCTCTCGCTTCTAATTCCTTCCTTATTCCCATTACCAACCCCCCTTGCTCTTCCTTTTCTATAAACTCTCTTTGCCGTTTGTTTTTCCATGTATATCCCTTCGGTAGCTTTCCCCTTAACCACGCTTGTTCTTTTTCCCCTATCCATGTTTCCATTAACGTTATTACATCCCATTTTTCTATCTCTCTCCAAAACTCCCTATCTTTCTTTTTCAATCCTGCTACATTCCAGAATGTCGCCTTTAACTCCCTCTTTCCTTCTTCCTCTCTTTCCTTCCTATTTCCTCCTCTCCTCTCTCCTCTTCTATCTCCGCCTAGTTTTCCTCCTTCCCATTTTCCTTCCCCTTCCTCCTCCCTCTCCTCTCATCTCCCTCTACTGTCAATACTTTCTTTTCCCCTTTTCTATTAACCACCCCCTCACTTCTTCGTCCCACCTCCACCATTCCTCATTTATTCTTATTTTTCCATACCCTCTCCAAACCCTACTTCCTTTTTCTTCTTCTTCATCCGCTATTCTTCGCATTATCCACCTTGCTCTCCTTTCCTCATATGTCAAATCGTCTTCTATCCATACTTTGCTTCCTTTAAGTTTCTTTTTCCTTTCCATTATTCTGCTTTTTCTTCCTCACTATTTAATTCCACCACTACTATTTCTCTCTCATCCCTCTTTCCCGTCTTTATCCTCCTTATTCTTTTCCAATCCCCTCTTTCATTCCTATTTCTTTCAGTATCTTCTCCATCTCCTCTCTTATCTCCCCTTTTCCTATTTCTACCCCCCTCATCACTATATTCCTTCTTCTTTTCTCCCTCTCTCTTTCCTCCTCCCTTTTTTCCAATACTTTCACTCTCTCCTCCATTTCTCCCTTCCTCTCTTCTGTTTCTCTTCTACTCTCCCTTTCCCTCTCCTCCTCCACCTTCTTTACTCTTTCTTCTATCTTTTTATCATCTCCCCTTCCCCTCCCTTCCCTTCTATCTCTTCCCATTTCCTCTCTAAACTCTCTATCCTATCCCTCATCTTCTGCTTCTCTTTCTCCCATGTTTCCTCTCTCCTCTTCATTTCCTTCTTTAACCCTTCTGTTTCCTCTTTTACCTCTTTAAACCCTCCTCTTATTTCCTTCCTCATTTCCTCTAATGAATTCTCCCTTTCCCTCCCCTCCTCTTCCCCTTTTACTGGTGACCTCACTGTCTTCCTACTTTTCATAAATCCCATCTCCTCCTCCTTCTCTCTTTTTCTTTTCCACATCTCCCCTATCATTCCCCTATACTCCCTCTTCTCCCTCCCTCCTCCCCCCTTTTCCCCTCCATTCCCTTTTCTTCCCTCCCCCTTATTCCTCTCTTCCTTCCCTATTTCCTCCATTCTTATCTTCCCCTTTCTCTCCTTTAAACTTCGCTCCTTTCTCTTCCTCCTTCCTCCTTTCTCCTATAGATGTCGTTCCTTCTCCTTCTTGTGTGGGGACTTTGAGCTTCCCAAAAGCGCACGCATCCGTTTTCCGTGCGGCGCTATAGAGCGCGCGCAAGTGTCACTTGTGCGGGGAAAAAAGAGCAACGAGTTAGTAACCGTTGGAAGCGCTCACAGAGTTAACGTATAATACGATCGCTAATCATAGCCTGAGTATTTGTTTCTTTGTCGTGTGTGACACCGCGATTTCTGCACGCGGTCGCGATTGTACGAGAGCGGGCAGGCAGGAGCATCGGCTCCGTTCGGCCCACACACATATACATACGAGTCCCGCTGTGGCTCATATGTCGTGCGAGCGCAGAGAACTGTTTTTTGTATCTTCGAGGCGCATAAGTTGTACCTGTGATTCACGTGCTCTGCAGCTGGCACGTGCGCAATAAAGGGACCAAAGAAGAACACGCCTAGGTTGATTTAGGAACCTACCCTCCACTTGCATCGGCGAGAGAGCAAGAGGGCACAAAAATCCTAAATTGGTGACCCCGACATCTAAATTGGTGACCCCGACACCTAAATTGGTAACCGGACAAGACTCGCAGTGTAACGAAAAAGAGAGAGACATTGTGCCATTCCAATGGACCTTCTGGCTGAGGTCACCTTGCCGACCGGTGAAAATTCAAACTTCCTAAAAATTGGAAACATTTGTCCGCATCGGGTGATTCCGCCGCCATCGGACAGCTTCGCCTCGATAAAGGTCAGAATCGAGCTGTGATTGGTCAAAGACTCGGTGCTGTGCGCGTAGTGACTATCGGCGCATGCGTGACAAACCCTGATTGATCGAAGACTCAGTGCTGTGCGCGTAGTGACTATCAGCGCATGCGTGACAAACTCTGATTGGTCGAAGACTCGGTGCTGTGCGCGTGGTGACCTTCGGCGCATGCGTGACGGACTCTGATTGGCTGAGACTCTGCTCTGCGCATGCAGTCATCGTGAGTGTGACACGTGCAGTTCCACAACGGTAAAAATTTTTTGATCAAGTGCTACACACTTTTTCGCGCCTGTTTTGCATCGCGACAGCCGCACACGCACATTTCAATCAGTGCCTGAAGAAAAAACTGCGTACAATTGTATTCATTCCGTGAATCCGAACAGACACCATGTCGCTACATCACACCCCTCCGTCCAAGGGATCGGAGCAGCCACCCGGCACACCGGCAAGGCCAAGTCACATCGAACTATCTCACGGGAGTGCATCCCAATTGGAGCCGCTCATTGACATGGGGCCTCCATTCAACGACAGTGTCATCGAGTCTATCACAGCGTGTAAGATTCCATCGTTTTGGAAACAGCAGCCTGCTCTGTGGTTCGCGCAAATAGAATCTCTATTTCAAATACATCGTATCCGCTCTGATGACGGCAAATATCACCTTGTCATCGGTGCACTCGACTCTGAAGCAATTCAAGAAATAGCGAACATCCTGGCATCACCACCTGTCATTGACAAGTATGTCACCTTAAAAACGCAGTTACTTGCACGTTTCGCAGATTCTGCAGACAAGCAGCTCCACCGTCTACTCACAGACTTAGAGCTTGGCAACCGCAAGCCCTCACAACTCCTCCGTCACATGAGGACGCTGGCAGGCGACCGAGTGTCACAGGATATCCTGCGAGTGCGCTGGCTGGCACTTCTACCACCCGGGATACAGCGAGTCCTCAAGATCCTTCGGACAACCTGCTTAGAGGACCTCTCAACAGTTGCAGACGAGCTCATGGAAGGCTCTTCTACACCTCAAGTTCTTGCAGTTGCTGCACCACATTCACCGTCACCAGGTAGACTGGGAGCTGCAGCCTCTGCCGACACCCAAACCATTCAGCGGTTAGGAGAAGCAGTAACCACCATGCAACAGTCCGTCGCACACCTGACGACTCTGCTCGAGCACCTGTTGCCTGCTATTGTCCACCAAGGACAGCCCACCCAGCGTCAACGTACACGTTCCAGGTCGCGCTCTCGTAACACTCAGCAACTAACCAGTCAGTGGTGCTATTACCACCGCCGCTTCGGTGCTGCTGCGAGACGATGCCAGCAGCCGTGCAGCTTTACACTCCAAGCTACCAATGCAAATGGCGCGGGAAACTGACGTCGCTGCCGTCGACACAGGCAATCGGCGACAGCACAGCAGCGCCTAGTGAGAAAAGACTCCACGTTTTTGACAGAACCACGAACATTAGGTTCCTGGTCGACTCTGGATCCGTTGTTTTGCTGATTCCTCGGAAGTGCGTGCACAGGAAGCTCACTCCTACCGAACTACAACTATTCGCCGCCAATTCATCAGCCATCTGCACATTTGGCCAGCAGCCGCTCACCCTCGATCTCGGACTTCGCCGCGCATTAAAATGGTCGTTCATCATTGCTGATGTGAACTCAGCGATCATCGGAGCTGATTTTCTCTCACACTACGGTCTAATCATCGATCTCTCTCGACAACGCCTTGTGGATCCAAAAACCAGCCTTGCCACACAGGGTCAGGTATGTGAGACAACCATTTTTAGTGTCTCCGCAACCAGTCAGCACAATCTTCCGAACTCACCACACCGAGAGCCATATGCCACACTATTGGACTCGCACGCTGCAGTCTTCGCACCAAGGCCAACTCCCTCAGCGATCCGCTTTGACGGGATCGCGCATCATATAGAGACCACAGGACCTCCAGTGTTCGAGCGTCCACGACGACTTCTAGGTGACAAATTGGCAGCCGCCAAGGCAGACTTCGACCTTCTCTTACATCTCGGGGTCGTGCAACCTTCACGCAATCAATGGGCGGTCCGATACACATGGTGCAGAAAAACCAAGGTGGCTGGCGCACAACAGGTGATTACCGGCGTCTGAATTCTCAAACTGTTCCAGACAGATATCCGATTCCACGAATAGAGGACATCTTACAACAGTTGCACGGGAAAAGGTCTTTTCCACGCTAGACCTAATCCGAGCGTATCACCAAATTCCTGTTGCACCGGAGGACGTCCCCAAAACCGCTGTCACGACACCTTTCGGCCTATTTGAATTCTTAGGCATGCCGCCTGGACTTCGAAATGCCACGCAAACGTTCCAACGGCACATGGACAATATATTGCGCGGGATCAACTTTGCTGCATGCTACGTGGATGACATCATCGTCTTCTCAGACAGTCATGAAGAACATCTTCAACATCTCGATACCGTTCTCAGAGTGCTCCAGGAGAACAACCTTCCAGTTCATGCGACCAAATCCTTCTTTGGACAGGATTCTATGCATTATCTCGGCTACACTGTCTCACAGACTGGACTTAAACCACCACTCGACAGGGTAACAGCCATTCAACAGTTTCCAAAACCCAAGACCATCGCAGATCTACGTCGCTTTTTGGAAATGGTAAACTATTACCGTCGAGTATTGCCGAATGCCGCTCAACAGCAAGCTCCGCTAACCAAACACCTGAAGGAGGCGAAGAAGAGGGACAAGCGAGAGATTCCCTGGACAATGGAGACAGAGGCTGCGTTCCAGAAATGCAAGGATGCATTGACAGCTGCCACAGACTCAGCCTTTCTCGCTCCAGATGCACCTCTCACACTGACGACCGATGCTGCGGACTCCGCTATAGGCGCGTCACTCGAACAGCAGATAGACGGACACTGGCAGCCACTTGGATTCTTCTCACGGAAACTCTCTCCAACCGAGCAGAAGTACTCCACATATGACCGAAAGTTTCTTGCTGTGTTCGCTGCCGTCAAGTTCTTCAGACACATACTTGAAGGAAGAGTATTCCAGGTACGGACAGACCACCGACCGCTAACATACGCTTTCAGCAGAAAGGCAGAAAAGAGTTCGCCACGCCAGCTAAGACAACTGGACTACATCTCGCAGTTCACCACGGACATAGTCCATGTGAAAGGCGAAAACAACGTGGTTGCAGACACGCTCTCCAGGATCAACGCAATTGAGATGCCAAGCACACTCTCAGCAGAAATCATTGCAAACGCGCAGGAAGCAGATCCAGAACTCGCAGACATCGTAAGATCCACGTCGCTCGAGCTGAACCATCTTCGAATCGAAGAAGAAGACATCTGATGTGATGTCTCGATGGGCATCGTACGACCGTACCTACCACAACCACTTCGACGCAAAGCATTCGACGTCATCCATGGTCTGGCTCATCCGAGCGCTCGCTCAACGTTGAAGTGCATTAAACAAAAATTCATCTGGCCAGGCATCAACCAAGATGTTTCTCGCTGGGCACGTGAGTGTTTACCGTGCCAGCGATCAAAAGTCAGCAGACACAACAAACCACGGCCTGAATATATCGAAGCAACGGACAACCGATTCAATCACATCCATTTGGACCTGATAGAGCTACCGCCTGTACGAGGTAACCGCTATTGCTTCACAATCATAGATCGTTTTTCCAGATGGCCAGTTGCACTTCCACTACCGAACATTGAAGCAGACACTGTAACATCCGTTCTCTTCAATCACTGGATATGCAACTTCGGGACTCCACTGACGATCACCACAGATCAGGGAACGCAATTTGAATCTGCACTCTTCCAGTCATTAGTGCGACTAATTGGTGCAACTCGGATTCGCACTACGCCGTATCATCCACAAGCGAACGGACTCATCGAACGCTGGCATCGCACCCTGAAGGCAGCGCTGAGATGCCATGCACCAACACCGTGGCCAGACATCTTACCAACCGTTCTTCTTGGCCTAAGAGCATGCGTGAAGGAGGATCTGCAAGCGTCTCCAGCAGAGCTTCTCTTCGGCACAACACTACGGTTACCGGGTGAATTTTTTGTTCATGAGGATCCACCGGCTGATCCGTTTATATTTTTAGAAAAATTCCGCGAATATATTCGTAAGATCCGTCCAACGGCAACAGTTCATCACACGAACACGAAACCGTTCGTTTTCCGAGATTTGTACACTTGTTCGCATGTCTTCCGTCGCATTGACTCTGTTCGCCGGCCGCTCGATCCGCCGTATTCGGGTCCTCACCGAATAATCAGGCGCATAACAGACCGCGTATTCCTGGTGGATATCAATGGTGAAGAAAAAACCTTATCAACAGAGTCGTTAAAACCCGCGTTCACAGTGCTGGAGAATAACGGCTCTGAACAGCCGCAAACGAATGATCCGCGTCCGTCCACTTCATCCGCGCCACAATTCAAAACGTACGCGAAAAAGAAAAAAGTTTCGTTCCTCTCTGTCTAGAGAGGCACTGAGGGGGGAGTACCTGTGGGGACTTTGAGCTCCCCAAAAGCGTACGCATCCGTTTTCCGTGCGGCGCTATAGAGCGCGCGCAAGTGTCACTTGTGCGGGGAAAAAAGAGCAACAAGTTAGTAACCGTTGGAAGCGCTCACAGAGTTAACGTATAATACGATCGCTAGTCATAGCCTGAGTATTTGTTTCTTTGTCGTGTGTGACACCGCGATTTCTGCACGCGGTCGCGATTGTACGAGAGCGGGCAGGCAGGAGCATCGGCTCCGTTCGGCCCACACACATATACATACGAGTCCCGCTGTGGCTCATATGTCGTGCGAGCGCAGAGAACTGTTTTTTGTATCTTCGAGGCGCATAAGTTGTACCTGTGATTCACGTGCTCTGCAGCTGGCAGGCAAGTGCGCAATAAAGGGACCAAAGAAGAACACGCCTAGGTTGATTTAGGAACCTACCCTCCACTTGCATCGGCGAGAGAGCAAGAGGGCACAAAAATCCTAAACTTGCCTCTCTTCTATCTGCTCCTATACTCCTTGCCCGTATCCTTTCTCTTATTTTCTCCCCTCTATAAACTCTCTTTCCCTCATATATGTAATACTACAATACTATATTGCTATCGAGACGAAGAGGAGTGAAGCCAACATCACGGTGCAGACATATATCATCTTCTCGCTTCATCTTTCAAATGCGTACTCGGCGCAAATACGCATGCGCGTGTTTTATGGAGTCGCATAACCTCATCAGATATACAAGTTGTTATGTTTCTAAAAGTAATAAGAAGAGGAAAAATGCGCTCATGCTATTTATGTGGGAGAAAAGCTTCACGAGAAGAAAATATTTCTTTACATAAGTAATTATATTGACAAATAATGAGTTAAAATATATATGACTTACAATAATTAATAACAAATTATATAAATTATATTTTTCAGATTTCCTAATAAACAAGACATACGTAAAAAATGAAAGGAAGCATGCCATTTACATGACACAGATGATGTATCCCATTTGTACATTTGCTCAACTCATTTCAGATTGCCGCAAAATGTAATTAGACAGAAAAAATGGAGACTACCTCTTGAAGGTATACCCAATTAGGGGTATTACTAGTAAATGTTGCAGCTATTGTAAAAAGAACTATACAATATCATTCAATAAGTAAAATATTTATATCAGCAGGAGAAAATATATCTAAGGAACCTGCGATATTTCAAACAGAAATAGATTCAAAGGTATATACAAAAATAATGGATGCTGCAACGACGGATGTCACAATAGATTCAGCAACAATGAGTGCTATGACAGATGTTGCAACAACATATTCTACAACAATAAATTCTGCATCGAGTGCTGCAACAATGGATCCCGCAGTAATAGATTCAGGTATATGTAAAATGCAATCAATATTGGAAGCTTCTACTTCTTATTTATGTAAGTTAAATATGAAATATATATACAGAAATAATATAAAATACTTATACATATTACAATAAGAAATAATTTATATATATATATAAATGCCACTTTTGTTATAATAAATACTATCTATTTTTAGATTCTGAAAAAAGTACTGTCACTCTTCCAAAGAAACGCTTATTCGCCTCGATATATCTCGGAAATTACTGTTACTGATGTAAATACAGAAGAAAAAGCTAAAAAAGTTATCACGTTTATAAAACAGGAATATGAAAAGAAATGCAAAGAAATGAAGTCTTTACAACAAAAAAATAGAAGATTGAAAACGCAAATTGTTTCATTGCAAGAATTAGTAGCACACTTAAAAGAATCGAAATTACTCTCTGAAGATGCTGCAGACAATTTCATGGTATGTTCATAAATAGTAATATTGCTCGTAGTGCGTCATACACAGTTGTATATACACAAATTATGGAATATTATATAATATATTGCGACATTTTTCATACAGTAATGAAGATAGATATATATTATGTACAATAACTTTATTCAAAAGGAAATATTTGTATTTTATGTTTCATTTAGAATATGTTACCAGAGAATGTGAAAGCGATAATGTCGCGAAAGTTGAAAACATACGGTAGTTACTCTCCTGAAATTCGTAGTTTTGCACTAACACTTCACTTCTATTCTCCTAAAGCATATACATATGTAAGAAAAATATGGAACAATTTACTACCAGGTCCTTCCACATTGCGAAATTGGTATCGTGTAGTCGATGGATCTCCAGGTTTTACAAAAGAAGCATTAGATGCCATTTTAAAGCGTAGTAATAACCCTCTTATTATTAACCTAGTTATAGATGAAATGGCACTAAGGGAACAAATTATTTTTGATAAAAAACGATTTTATGGCGGTATCGATTTTGGCATTTTGGAAAATGAAGATTACGATAATGACTCTATTCCTACAGCAAAAAATGCTTTAGTATTTATGGCAGTATCGTTAAATGATAATTGGAAAGTCCCAATAGGATATTTTTTAATTAGAACATTAAATGGCACAGAACGGTGGAATCTCTTAATACATGCATTTCAGCAATTACATCAAATAAACTGTAAAATTTTTTCCATCACTTTTGATGGTGCTCCAAGTAATATTAGTATGTGCACTGCTCTGGGTGCAAATTTTACATACGAAAATAGTTTTAAGCCATATTTTATAAATCTAGTTACATCGGAGAAATGTTATGTGTTCTTTGATTTTTGTCATATGATAAAATTAGTAAGAAATACTTTGGGTGACAAAAAAATTTTACAAACATCTAGTGGTGACATAATTGAATGGAGTCATATAGTAAACCTGCATGAATTACAACAAAAAGAAGGTTTAAACATTGCAAATAAACTTACAAATAAACATATTAATTTTCAAAATAATAGAATGAATGTAAAATTGGCAAGCCAAACATTAAGTGCAAGCGTATAGAATGCACTAATGTTCTTATCAATGTCAGATTCCACACATCGATTTGTTAATTGCAAAGCAACTGCTGAATTTTGTTTGAATTTTAACAACATGGGTGATATGTTGAATTGTAAAAATAAATTTTCACGTCAGGAATGTAATACAGCATTAACTTCTGAAAATTATGTACAACTACAAACACATGCTAAAAATTTTGAAGCAATATTAATACATTACAGGATGAAAAGGGCACTCCTATTTTAAAAACTAATAGGAAAACTGGTTTTCTTGGATTAATTATATGTTTAACAAATATGTTTCCTCTATTTGATTGTTTAAAATCTTTGGGGATGACATATTTATTAACATATAAACTGTCTTAAGACTTTCTTGAAACATTTTTTAGTGCAATACGAAGTCGCGGAGGATTCAATAATAATCCACATGTTTTGCAATTCAAAAGTGCTTATAAACGCCTATTGATCAGACATGAATTAAAAGAGTTTGATAATGGTAATTGTCTGTCTGATAGCTTAGACATTCTTCATGTAACGTCGAACCTAAAACAATTCAAATATCCAATAGCAGATGAAGAAACATATTATTTTGATAACCAATTACTTTTGATCACGATTACATTAAAACATGTTGGGAGCTCACACCATATGTAGATAACATTGTCCAATATATAGCAGGATATATTTCTAATAAACTATATAACACTACACATTGTGATATTTGTAAAAATCAATTATTAGGTAATACATTGCCTTTGTTATCACAGCTCAAAAATAGAGGACCATATTTTATCAGATGATGTATGTAGGATTTGTAAAATAGCAGAATCAACTATCCGACAGTATACAAATAAATTGCAAACAAAGATGATACAACAATTATTAATGAACACTATATACCGTAAATTATCATTTTCATTTTCCAATGATACCATGCAAAACCATATATTATCTCAGGATATATTAGATAATCATAAAACGCAATTATGTAAGCGTATAATATCATTATATATAAACATAAGACTGTTCCATGAAGCCAAAACCATGTCTTCTAATACTCATATTCGCCAAAAATATACAAAACTTATATTATTTCACAATCAATAGCATCTCCTATGTATATAAAATGTTACATTTTGATATTAAACAAAACTATTCGTAAAAATACTATTGTGTTTTTATTTCTATGTGTTCATACATATTATTAACAAATAAATACATTTGATATGTAATCATATAATAAACAATCAATGCTGCAATATTGGATAGTAGAATTGTTGTATTTGCATTTTTTCAATATTAGTGTTTGCATACATATTTTTTCTATTCTATTTTTTTTTATGAATATTTAATTAACATATATTTGTACCAATAGTTGTAAAAGTAGCTCTACTCTACTACTCTACTAATTTATAAATTTTTATTTAATATTTATTTTTAATATAGTCGCATGTTATACGATGAGAATATCTGAAAATAATATTATATAATTTCGGTTATTTTTATATCCACACTGATTTTATACACACTGCATTAGAAATTATAATAACCATCGACACATATTTCGAATCCCACTTTCAGTTTTTTTAAGTTATTTTCTTATTTCATTTAATATTACTTCAATTTTCATCTTATTCTTACATATTTTTATTTTAACCTCTACTACGTATATTAACGCATGCGCATAACGTTCAAAGTACATGATCGCCTATATGTATCGTATCGTTTGTCTCACTTTCTTGGCATCACTACCGCTTATGGGAGAGATGCGTGAATAGCAATATAGTAGTATTACATATATGCTTTCCCTGCTCTTCTCTAGCCATCCCTAACCTCACTCTCTCACCCGTATCTTTCACCCCCTTTCCACTCTTTCTCTCTCTCTCTCTCCCTTCTCGCCTCCACTCACCTCCACTCCCGCTCACTCTCTTCACACTCTCTCCTCCCCCCCTCCTCCAATTCTGTCCCTACACTCTCCTTTTCTCTCCTCCTTTCACTCTACTAGAAACCCTCTCCTATACTTTACGCCGCCGGAAACGGAAGCCCTGAATATTATTACATGAAAATGATTCTTCAGAAACAGTATGCTTGTTTTCACGTAAATCGGCTTCTCATTTTACCGTGTCAGCGACTTCTTTTTGTCAAGTTTACATTGCACTAGCAGTACGGAAGACGTTTTCGTACAGTGAATATTCTTGCCAAAATAAAGCGGAGTATTACAAATCATCCGGAAAAAGCGATGGGAAACCATTGCGTATAAGACACCGAGTTCCTCCTGCAACGTTTACGTCGCACAGGAAGTACGGAATTGAAAACGCTTTCGTACAGTGAATATTCCTCCCAAAATAAAGTGGAGTAATTCAAGTCATCCGAGAAAAACGATGGGAAACTATTGTGATTAGGACACCGACTTTCTTCTGCAACGTTTACGTCGCACTAGCAGTACGGAATTGAAAACGCTTTTGTACGGCAAATATTCCTGCCAAAATAAAGTGGAGCAATAAAAAACATGTTAGAAATACGATGAGAAACAATTGCGAATAGAACATCGACACTTTCTTGCAAAGTTTACGTCGCACTGGCTGCACGGAATGAAAAATACTTTCGTACAGTGAATATTCCTGCCAAAATAAAGTGGATAATGCAAATCATCTGAGAAAAACGATGAGTAACTATTGCGATTAAAACAACGAGTCCTTCTTGCAAAGTTTATGTCGCCCTGGCTGTACCAAATTGGAAACCTTTTCGCTTCGCATAATAAATATTCATACGAAAATAAAAAGAAGTAGTAAGAAACATCTTGGAAAAATGATGAGAAACTATTGTGATAGGACACCTGCTGTTTCTTGCAAAGTTTACGTCGCATTCGACGCGCCGAATTGAGAATCCTTTTATAAAGGTACATGTGTGGGAATATGAAACGGAGCATTGCTCAATATGAAATTAATATTCTTTATCGGTCTAGAACAATTTTATAATATGTAATTAAAAATTTACGTCGCACTGACTGGACTGAATTTCAAATCCTTTTGCATGGCAATGTTTCGCTTCATCTTTGCACGTATTTTGACTATGCGAAAGGGCTTTGATAAAGTGTGAGAGATAGACGGTGAGAGAGAGAGAGAGAGAGAGTGTGAAAAAGACAGAGTGTGAGAGAGACAGAGAGTTTGAGAGAGAGAGAGAGAGAGAAGGGGGGTGAGAAAGAGGAGAGTGTGAGGGAGAGAGTGAGAGCGAGAGAGAGAGAGAGAGAGAGAGAGAGAGAGAGAGAGAGAGAGAGAGAGAGAGAGAGAGAGAGAGAGAGTGAGAGAGGGAGAGGGAGGGAGGGAGAGAGAGAGAGCTTAAGATGGTCTTGAATGGAAATGTTAAACGTCGTAATTTTTATTGGTTAGACGGTTACGCGTTACTATGCAGAAAATATGTGTCATGGAATTTCAAACTGTATGCGTCTCATACATCGTATGTTGGAATCGGATGCTATCGAACTTATATTACACTCTAGAGGTTATTTTTTATTTATAATATTTATAATATTTATTCTAAACTTTAATATGAATAAGCTAAAAGGAAAATAATATTGTTGTGTCCGAGTCACAAGGTTTGTGGCGACGTCCGTTGCCCGTGAGCCTTAGGCATCTGATTTTGACAACTGAACGAAGATTGTCTGGACGACGGAAAATCGATAAGAAGAAAACAACAATAGCTGACGGAGTCTCTGGCAAGCTGTCATCGTAGACAGACGCGAGAATTGTAGATCAGAGAATTATTCTTGTTTAAAGCTTGAGTGAGCTGCGCTGTAAATAGTAAAGCTTGTTATTCTTACGCGAATGTTTTCATTTACCTGAGTGCAAGCGCGAGTGCGAGAGTGAGCACAACATTTTGGGGGCTCGTCCGGGATAGAATCAGTGATCGTGCGGGATAGAACCGCAAGTCGTTCGCGATCGAAACGTGAGACGTTCAGGATTGTATCGCGACGCGCATCGCAAGTGAAAGTGACAGTGAGGGAAAGTGAGGATGACAACCGAAGTGAGAGGTCACGCGGTTCCCAGCCGACGGAAGCGTGTTCGTTCAGATGAGCCGAGATGAGTCGGAAGCGACGGAGATGGAGGCGGCAAGCTCCGGAACATCGGAGATGTCAGTGTTGCAGGATGCGCTCCAGGAGATTCGAGCGATGAGGGAAGAGCGGTTGCGTTTGCAAGAGGAGCTAGAAGTGCAACGGCAGAATAATACAGGCCAGTCGCTTCTAATTTCTTTAATAACCGGACAAATTAAAGCCGATATCTTTGACGGAACCGTGTCTTTACGCAAATATCTTTGCCAGTATGAATTGATCGCACGGGCAAATAATTGGGATGAGAATTTTAAAACAATAAATCTCGCGGCAAACTTGCGGGGAAAGGCTCGGACAGTTTTAGAGGGAATGGAGGAAAATTTTAATTATACACAATTATGTGCTAGGTTAGAATTGCGTTTCGGACAGCAAGGGCTTTTTCAAAATTTCTATACGCAATTTATTAATAGAAAGCAAAGATTTGGGGAAGAAATTATGTCTTACGGGTTGGAGATAGAACGATTGGCACGGTTAGCTTATCCTGAAAGCGGAAGAGAAATGAGAACAAAAATAGCTTGTGCACAATTTTGTGCACAATTGTGGGAGTAGCGAGTGAAAATACGAAACGTTTATTGCAGCTTGAGGGGGTAATATTTTTAGAGGAAGCAATAGAAAAGGCAAAAACCATAGAGACTATTTATGACAATGGTTCTGAAAAAAGAAATGTTGAAAGGAAAGAATTTTTTGGAGAAGAAAGAGAATTGCGGGGAAATAATAATTTTGGAAGAAGGGATAATTTTGAAAACAAAAATCAGAGGAAATTTTCTTTTCCAAATTTTGAAAGAGGAACAATGAAACGGAATTTTGTTAATAAAAAGAAGCAAGAGGGAGAATGTTGGAGTTGTGGAGGAAAGGGTCATTTTAGGAATGAATGTCCAAAAAACGTATTACAACGGGGAAACTAGGGTTGGTCGGTAGAACTCTTCGGAGCAAGTTCGGCTTTTAAAAGAAATGCTCCGGGAAAGATTAAGGAATTGGATAATAAAAAAAAAGGGAATAAGTAATAAGAGTGGTAGGATAAGTAGAATAAGTAAAATTAAGAATTTTTTCACTTATTATGGAACTCTAGACGGAAGAACATGTTTATTTAAGTTAAACACAGGCTCTGATGTTTGTTTAGTGAATAGGGAATTTTTAGGAAAAAGAAAACGCTCTGGATCAATTGACAGATGTAGGTTAGTTTATCCGACAGGAGAAGAGGTTCCTATTAGAAATAAAGTTTATTGTCAAGTTCAATTAGGAAGTTTTGAGGTAAAAATGTCAATATTGGTGGTCGACATGGAAGGTGAATGTTTATTAGGAGCGGATTTCTTTGAGGCGATAGGAGCAGAACGAATTTTTGAATCTCTCTTTGGAAATTCGTCTTGTAGGACAAAACAGGGAAATTCTTTTTGTTCTCGAGTTTTGAATACAGAAGAGAATGTTTCGGAAAGTTTGGGAGAATTTTATGAGAAAAATTCAAAAGAATTAGAGATGTCACAAAAAAAGGATTTTGTGAGATTCTTGGAAGAATTCAAGGATATTTTTGATGGACAAATAGTAGCAGGAAATTGTGTTGAAGTTCAGCATGAAATTCAATTGTTAGATCCTACTCCGATTAAACAAGCTCCAAGAAGAATTCCTTTCAAAATGCACGAAAAAGTAGAGAAAATTATGGAGGAAATGGAGAAGCAAGGAGTAATTGAAGAATCTTTTAGTCCGTGGACCTCGCCGGTAGTTATACTACATGGGCTGAAAAGTTTTTGGCTTAACAATGAAAAAACGATTTTTTTAATGAAAAAAGTGTTTTATTCCTCGATATAATCTCCATTTAGAGTAATGCATTTAGTGTAACGGTCCGCTAACATTTCGATGCCGGTCTTATAGTGCTCGGTGTCAAGTCTCTCAAAATAGGCATTTGTTTCCAACTTGACCTCCTCATTCGAGTAAAATCTTTTACCAGCGAGCCACTGCTTCAGTCGGAGAAAAAGGAAATAGTCGTTGAGGGCCAGGTCTGGAGAATACGGGGGATGTGGAACCAATTCATAGCGCAATTTCTTTAATTTATCGGTCGTATCGCGAGCTGAGTGAGCTGGAGCATTGTCTTGGTGAAACAAAATTTTTTTCTTTGCCAAATGTGGCCGTTTGACCTTGACCTCGTCGTCCAATCCGTCGTACAGTAATGTACAGTAATATTCTTTATTGATAGTTTTACCATGTTCAAGATAATCAATGAATATTATGTTATGCGCATCCCAAAAAGTACTGACCAAAACCTTGCCGGCTGATTGTTGTGTCTTCGGGCACTTCGGACGGCTTTCACCAGGCAATAACCACTCCGCTGACTGCCGATTGGACTCCGGTGTGTAGTGATGGATCCATGTTTCATCCATTGTGACAAATCGACGCAAAAACTCTTTCTTATTGCGGTTAAACAGGGCCAGATTTTGCTTTGAAAGTCGAACACGTTCCGCTTTATGCTCAATTGTCAAAAAACGCGGCACCCAACGCGCGCAAAGCTTTTTCATGTGTAAATATTCATGAATGATATGACCAACGCGTTCCTTTGAAATGCCTATGATGTTAGCTAACTCACTCAATTTCATTTTGCGGTCATTCAACACGATTTCACTGATTTTCTGGATGTTTTCTGGAGTAACTGCCTCATTTGGCCTTCCTGAACGTGGTGCATCATTTGTGCTCGTACGGTTACGACGAAACTCAGCAAACCAATATTTGATGGTTGAATTCGGTGGGACAGATGTGCCGTAACATTTATCAAGCCATGCCTTTGCTTCAACAGTGTTTTTTCCCATCATGAAGCAATGTTTAATCAAAACACGAAATTCACTTTTTTCCATAGTAAAGATAAATTCAGAGGTAACGTCACTTCGAAAGCTACAACTTGTACACGAGTCAACGAAATATCATGAAATTTTTACAGCATCTAAGTTAAGGTTGGTACTCTGTAGGAAATATAAGGATTTTTAGTTTGTGGCGTCATCTATATGTCAGGACAAAGACTTTTCAGCCCATGTAGTAGTTCCAAAAAAGATGATACAGTTAGATTTTGTGTTGACTTTAGGAGGTCGAATTCTGTTACGAAGAAAGATTCATATCCATTGCCTAGAATAGATGATCTCTTAGATCGGTTGTCAGGGAATGAATGGTTTTCTACTTTAGATATGAAAAGCGGATATTGGCAAATTAAGATTCGTCCAGAAGATAGGGAGAAAACTGCTTTTTCTGTGGGGAATGGTTTATAGTGTATAGGCTTAAGTTGTATTCGGTGCCGTAGTCAGTCTCGAGTCACTAAATCTAGTCGCTAGATGTCGTCGTCGTCGCTTGAAAAACGTACGTGCGGAGAGTTTTCCTGCTAGGACACACACGAGGAAGACGCCTTTCCTAAACGGCAGTGTAACTTGAGTTGTTCAATAAATGTGATAGTATTAGGAGCGCAAAAAAAGTTCTGAGCCCTAGATTTCATACTACTGAAACAATTTAAATTGCATTAATTTCCGGCCCTCTTGCGGTTTTAAAGCAGTGACATTTGGTCTTTCGAAACATCGTGCGATTTGGCGTTTGATGCACATAACCTTAAAATCAGCAGTGTTCACGATGGCAATAACAAAAGAGTATATTCGATTTTCCATCCACTTCGCGTTTCATCTGAAGAAAAATGCTGCTGAAGCCACTGAAATGATCTGTGTTGCATATGGAGAGAACGCTGTAAGTTATGCTACGTGTAAAAGGTGGTATCAAAAATTTCGCCAAGGAGATTTCAGTCTTGAAGATGAACCGCGTGCTGGACGCCCTCAAAAGATTGAAACGGACGAACTGCAAGCATTGTTGGATATAAACTCTGCACAAACTGAAAAGGAGCTTGCAGAACAACTTGGCGTTACGCGACAAGCCATTTCCACACGTTTACATGCAATGGGAAAAGTTCAAAAGGAAGGCAGATGGGTTCCGCATGCACTGTCCGAAGATAACAAAAATCGACGGCGTGACACGGCACTCACTTTGCTTTCAAGGTTCCGGAAAAAGGATTTTCTGCACCAAATCATTACAGGTGATGGAAAGTGGATACTTTATGATAATCCGAAGCGTAAAAAATCATGGGTTGACCCTGGTCAACCTTCGACATTGACGCCAAAGACCAATATCCACGCCAAGAAGGTTTTGCTTTGCATATGGTGGGATTGGAAAGGTGTATTGTATTACGAGTTGTTACAGCCGGGTGAAACAGTAACGGCAGATCGCTATCAGCAACAATTGAGCAATTTGAACGATGCGTTTGAAGAAAAGAGGCCATTTACTGGCAAAGGACGTCGTAAAGTGATACTGCTTCATGACAATGCCCGACCACATGTTGCGAAAGTGACTCAGGACCATATTTTTGCGTTAGGCTGGGAACTTCTCCCGCACGCGGCGTATAGCCCAGACATGGCGCCTTCCGATTACTACCTATTCCGGTCTCTGCAGCATTTCTTGGCTGATATACATTTTGTGACACTTGAAGAGATACGAAAATGCATTGATGACTTTATCGCCTCGAAGCCGGTGAGCTTCTACCATCAGGGAATTCGCAAGCTGCCCGAAAGATGGCAAAAGGTCATCGATGCAAACGGGGAATATTTCGTTGATTAATATAGTTTTGTTTGTTTTTAAATAAATTTTGAATTTTGCAAAAAAAGGCTCAGAACTTTTTTGCGCTCCTAATACATCAATGTTTGCAGACCAACAACTCTATATCCATACTAACATTGGTCCTCCGAGCCGGATTATCAGAGCAAGTAAGCGTATCGAAGTGAACGCGAACGAAAAGAAAATACAGTCCACAAGAAACGAAGACAAGATGGCCGAAAATCTTAATACGCTTCGAAGACGCCGCGGAGCTACCAAGGCGAAACTGACGAAATTGGTCACGAAAATCGAGCACATCCGAATGTCTGACGAAGCGAGTAGAGAGCAAATCGAAGAATACGTCGCAAGTCTCGAGCGAATACGAGCCATCTTCGAAAAAATACAAGATGAAATCGTTGAGAAAGCTGAGGGAGAGATCACTGTTGCGGATTCATCAGAGGAAGCAAACTTTAAAGAACGACATTTTGAGTTAAGGGTACTGCTAAATAAACTATTGCGGAAATTGCCAGCGCCACAAAGTGAAGTGCAATCGTCAACAAGTGACGAAATGATCACACGAGTGCTGCAGCAACAATCCGAGTTAATTCAGCATGTAAGTCGTCAGTCAAGTATGTCGCCATTGTCGGTCGACAATAACGACGCCATCGCTAGAGCGATCGTGCGTAAAACCGAGCTGCTGTCGCAGATTGCGAACACAGACGGCGCTGCTAACCTTACCTCCGGAGTCAAGCTACCGCCTGTAAGGTTACCTACATTCGACGGGCGTATAGAAGAGTGGAAGCGATTCAATGATATATTCCGGTCTCTCATTCACGACAGGAGAGATTTGCAACCAGTGCAAAAATTCTAGTATCTTGTTACATCACTTATTGGTAATGCAGCGAAGGTAATCGAGTCCATGGAGTTAACAGCTGACAATTACATCGTCGCGTGGGAGCTATTATAAAAGAGATACGACGACCCACGCGCCATAAAGAAGAAGCATATCGAATGTCTCTTTAGAATGCCAGTTGTCAAAAGGGAGTCATCAACTGCAATTCGAGAGTTGATTGATTATACAAGGAAGCATTTGCGAATTCTGAAGGCAATGGATTTACCAACGGATTCATGGGATGAACTCATTGTCCATATGATTGAGATGAGATTGGATCTTGTGTCACCTGGACCTGCGTACCTGGGAACAAGAAGGTAACACTGATAACGTAATATTAGACAACCTAACCAATTTCTTGCAAAAACGATGTCAAACCTTGGAACGTCTGGAAGCTAGAGTAAGTCAAGGAAATTCTATGCCTTCGAAGGGCGAATCTGACAAGCAGGCTTTAAGGTGTCGAAACCAGAAATCAGATCGAGACAACAAAACAGCTTCGCTCACATTGTCAACAAATGTCGGTAAATGTTTCTTGTGCAACGGGGAACATTTCTTGTACTACTGCGAGAAATTTATTGCAATGCCAACGGACAAACGCATCAAGGAAGTTCGCCGACTGAAACTCTGTCTCAATTGTTTGCGAAATGATCACTACGTCAAGTCAAGCAAAATGAGATCGTGCCGAGAATGCGCGGGAAGACACAACACTTTATGTCATATGCCAGCTAACGTGAAAGAGGAGAGTGTTGAGACGTCCAACTCCAAACCTGAAAATAGCGACCAGGTAGCAGTACATTTGTCATCAAATGCGCCGGTGAAAGGTCATGTGATAATGGCTACCGCAAGGGTTCATGCGATACTATCAAACGGGTCTAGTATACCCTGTCGTATACTTTTGGACAGTGGAAGTGAAGCGCATCTTATCACCAGTTCAACATGTAATAAAATCGGCGTTAAGCGAAATCGAGCGTCGGAAATTATTACAGGCATAAATGAACTAACAAATCAAATACACCAAGTTTGCGATATTGTCTTACAGTCGAGTCAATCAAATTTCCAGTTTAATGTACACTGTCTCATCGTACCGAAAATAACCAAACATCTACCATCGATCGAGATTTCGCGCGAGGTACTTCAGTTTCCGCCAAATCTAAGGTTAGCGGATAACAATTTCGATAAGTCTAGTCCCATAGACACTTTGATAGGGGCAGAATATTTCTACGATATACTAAAAACCGGAAAAATAGAACTTGGCAGAAATCGCCCGATTCTGCAGAACACGAAATTCGGCTGGGTAATTGCCGGACCGGTCGCGTTACTGACTGACTCTAAAACCGTTGATGTTCTTCAGATAGTAACGTCTCTTCATTGCTCTGTACAGCGATGTGAGTCTCTCAACCGAAATCTCGATCGATTTTGGGAAATCGAAAATTGCAATTCCAACGTAAAACCGTGTATGTCCGAACCAGAGCGACAATGTGAAGAACTGTTCGAGCTAACCACCACGCGTGATGACACTGGTCGATTTATCATGCATTTGCCAATCCGTGAGAACGCGAAACCTTTAGGTGAATCTCGCGAAATCGCGGAGCGACGATTGAAACAGTTGGAGCGTCGTTTCAAGAGTAATCAATCATTACATAAGGAATATGTCAAATTCATGCGTGAATATGAGACGTTAGGTCACATGTCACTAGTCAGAAACGATGAAAGTAAGACCAATTCATCAGTAATATATTTGCCGCACCATTGCGTTATAAAGAAATCCAGTGCCACTACTAAATATCGCGCAGTTTTTGACGCGTCCAGTAAAACCGTTTCTGGACAATCTCTCAACGACATACTGATGATTGGTCCCACGCTTCAAAATGGTTTAATCGAAATAATGATCCGTTTTCGCATGCATAAGGTTGCGTTGACTGGCGATATAAAAAAAATGTATCGGTAGGTAATGGTAGATTCATAAGATCGCGAATATCAACGAATTCTGTGGCGATATTCATTAAACGAACCTATTCGCGAATATCGTCTGAACACCGTTACTTACGGCGAAGCTAGTTCATCATACTTAGCTATTAAGTGCATATGTAAACTCGCAGAGTTGGGTGAGCGCGATTATCCAGACGCTTCCCGCATATTGCGAGACAAAATATATGTAGATGACATTATGACAGGTGCTGAGGATGTTAAAGGTGCCATCGAGTTGCACACGCAGATTTCTGAATTGTTGAATACTGGAGGTTTTGAAGCTCACAAATGGTGTTCGAACTCTTCAGAGGTCATGTCATTAATTTCTCAAAATGGAACAATATCCTCAACGCTTAGTATTGATAATAAAACAGCTATCAAAACTCTTGGATTAGAGTGGAATCCAGATGCAGATGAATTTAAATTCGCCGTGCGTAAATCAGAATCTGCTACTACGAAAAGGCAATTGCTTTCCGTGATTAAGTTCTTTGATCCGCTTGGCTTCATTGGGCCAGTACTAACTCGGGCAAAATTATTAATGCAAGAAACTTGGCGAATTGATCGCGATTGGGATGAACGACTCCTAAATGAGATTCTCACTACATGGGAAGATTTCAAAGGCGAGCTAGACGCATTAGAAATATTAGGCATTCCAAGGCGCGTCATTGCGATAAAGCGAATCAGTTATTTCTTCACGGATTTTGTGACGCATCCGAACGTGCTTATGGTGCGTGCGTATATATACAAATGGAAGACGTTCAGGGAAAATTCAGTTCTCGAATACTGTGTTCGAAGTCGCGAGTGGCTCCGATAAAGACAATAACGTTGCCTCGATTAGAGTTATGTAGTGCTGTGCTGCTATCTCGATTAACCATCGTTCGTCGAACCCTCAAGATACCGATTGAGAGCGTAAAGGTGTGGTCAGACTCTATGGTCACATTATATTGGATACGCAGCGACGTATCGCGTTGGAAACCTTTCGTGGCAAACAGGGTGGCCGAAATCAATGAGCATTTACTTGCGGCAGCTTGGGGCCACGTCAGTGGCAAGGAAAACCCAGCCGACGTACTTTCTCGTGGCTCCAGTCCTCGTCAACTTGAGGAACTACAGCTATGGTGGGCGGGGCCGCCATGGTTGCTCAGCAAGAAAATGAATTTAGCTGAGAATCCTCAAGAGTTCGATCTTTCACAAAATTGTCGCGAATTAATGTCTATTGAGGAGCGCAAGGAAAGGCAAACGAATCATGTTGTTTCTGGAGAGCGTCAAATTATCCCAACAATGCTTGATGCATTTTCTTTACTAACCAAGGTCGAACGAGTACTTGCGTATTGTCTACGATTCTTGTCAAATGCAAGAAAGAAACAAGGGGATCGAATCTTGAATTGCTTATCATTGCACGAATTACAAGAGGCACGTCGAATTCTTATTCGTCATGTGCAAGCGAACCACTTTGGAATGGAGATTTCAGATTTGAAGAGTAAACGCAACGTTAAATCTTCCAGTAAGCTCGCATCACTACTACCCTTCATCGACAACCAGGACATCATTAGAGTAGGCGGCCGCCTACAGCAAAGCAATTGGAAGTTTGAACGCAAACATCCAATTTTACTGCCATCGGAAGCTCGTTTCACGAAATTATTATTCGAGAAGGAACATAAACGTCTTCTTCATGCTAATCAATTATTATTGTTATATTCTATCCGACGACAATACTGGACAATTAAGGGAAGAGCATTAGCGCGTCAAGTATGCCGTAACTGCATACGCTGTTTCAAGACTCAACCCCGAGAAATAACTCAAATAATGGGCAATTTACCAGAGAATCGTGTACAGCCGAGCCGTTGTTTTTACAACACAGGTGTCGATTTTGCCGGATCACTCATCACGCTAATTAACAAGGGTCGTGGACGGAAAACGAATAAATCATACATCGCATTATTTGTTTGTTTCTCCATCAAGGCAATACACCTAGAAGCCGTAAGCGAGCTGTCAACCGCTGCTTTCATGGCGACTCTTCGTCAATTCGTAAGCCGAAGAGGATGTCCGCATACAATATGGAGTGATAACGGCACGAATTTCGTTGGCGCCAATCGGGAATTGGGAGAGATTCAACGGTTCGTAGAGTCTCAAGTCGTAGATATCGCCAGTGATATACTTACCAATGAAGGACTTAATTGGCGATTTTTTCCTCCAAATTCTCCTCACATGGGTGGCTTCTGGGAAGCTGGAATGAAGTCTTGTAAATATCATCTCAAACGAATAATGGGGAACGTGAAGTTTACATTTGAAGAATTGGCAACTGTACTCACACAAATTGAGGCTTGCCTCAATTCAAGACCGTTATCTCCTATATCTACGGATCCAGCTGATTTAGAGCCACTAACTCCCGCGCATTTCCTCGTAGGAGGACCTTTGACGAGCTTGCCCGAGGTTGACGTAACTGACGTCATAATGAATCGGTTAACTCGTTGGCAGTTGATTCAGAGAATTATACAAGACTTTTGGAAACGGTGGACGGCAGAATATCTCTCCGATCTTCAGCAACGAAGAAAATGGAAAACACCGCAAGAGAGTTTCAAACTCGACGACTTTGTAGTCATCCGTGAGGACAACATTCCCCCCTTAAAATGGAAACTTGGACGTGTGATAAAATTGCATACTGGAGAGGATAGCTTTGTCCGTGTTGTGTCAATACATGCTTCTAACGGCATTGTAAAGCGCGCGATTAATAAGTTATGCAAACTGCCTGTTAATTCTGATTCAGAAATTACTTATATTAATTTGGTGGGCGGAAATGTATAGGCTTAAGTTGTATTCGGTGCTGTAGTCAGTCTCGAGTCACCAAATCTAGTCGTTAGATGTCGTCGTCGTCGCTTGAAAAACGTAAGTGCGGAGAGTTTTCCTGCTAGGACACACACGAGGAAGACGCCTTTCCTAAACGGCAGTGTAACTTGAGTTGTTCAATAAATGTGATAGTACATCAATGTTTGCAAAGACCAACAAGACTCTATATCCATACTAACATATAGCAATTCACGGTCATGCCTTTCGGTTTATGTAATGCACCTGCGACATTTGAACGATTTATGGAAAAAGTTTTAAAATCATTATTATCAAAAACTTGTTTAGTTTATTTGGATGATGTTATTGTTTTTGGAAAAACATTTGATGAAATGTTAAAAAATTTTAGGGAAATTTTTCGAAGATTTCAGGCTTCGAATTTAAAGGTCAATCCGGCAAAATGTAATTTTTTTGAGACAAGTTAGATACTTAGGTCATATAATTTCTTCAGAAAGAATCACAACAGATCCTGAGAAAATTGCTGCGGTAAAAGAATGGTCAATTCCTAAGAATAAAAAGCAAGTGCGAAGTTTTTTAGGATTTTGTTCTTATTACAGGAAGTTCGTCAAAGGATTTTCTTCAATTGCAAAAGCTCTATACGGATTAACAGAAGAACGAACAAAATTTCATTGGACTTCCTAATGTCAGGAAGCTTTTAATATTCTGAAGAGTGTTCTGACATCTTCACCAATTCTGTCTTTTCCAAAAGAAGAAGGAAATTTCATTTTAGACACTGATGCTTCAAATCACGGTATTAGTGTAGTACTTTCTCAAGTTCAAAAAGGAGTAGAAAAGGTGATCGTTTATTTTAGTCGTGTTTTGAGTGAAACGGAAAGAAATTATTGTGTAACTCGAAGAGAATTGTTAGCTGTGGTGGATTCAATCAAATCTTTTCATTACTATTTGTTCGGACGGAAATTTTTAATAAGGACAGATCATTCATCGTTGAAATGGTTGATGTCATTCAAAAAATTATAAGGTCAATTAGCATGTTGGATGGAAAGACTGCAACAATATGATTTCGAAATTCTTCATCGAAAGGGGAAACTACATAAAAATGCAGATGGTTTGTCTAGACGACCTTGTTTAGAAGAAAATTGTAAATATTGTTCTAGGATAGAAGTGAAAGTTAAAAATCAGGAATGTGAATTAGTTGCACGAATAAATTTAAGTGAAAATTTTAGTCAGGATTGGCGGAAGGAACAGCTTAATGATCCAAGTATTTCAGGCAATTCTTCTGGCAAAAGAATCCGATAAACGTCCTACTCGCGAGGAGATGACGATTGGAGATATTTCTTCAAAAATTTATTTATCTTACTGGGATACTTTAGTTGTTGAAAATCGAATTCTTTATAGAAAATGGCAAGCACCAAATCTTAAAAAAAGTATTCTTCAAGTTGTTGTTCCTCGTTCGAAAGTTAAACAAATTTTGGAAGAAGCACATGACGCTCCTTCTGGAGGACATTTTGATATTAATAAAACTTTAGGGAAAATTCGAAAACGTTTTTATTGGACAACTTGTAAAAAGGATGTTGAAGATTGGTGTAGAACTTGCAGGATTTGTGTAGTCAAAAAGGGGCCTTCAGATAAAGGAAAATCTCCTCTTCAGATTTTCAATGTTGGAATTCCTTTTGAACGACTTCAAATGGATATACTTGGTCCGTTGCCAGTAACTTCTTCAGGAAATAAGTATCTTCTAGTTATAGTTGATTGTTTTACAAAATGGGCAAAATGAAGCTTTTCCTTTGAAAAATATCAGGGCAAACACCGTAGCTGAAGTATTTGTCAGTCAGGAAATTTCGAGATACGGTGTGCCTTTAGAAATTCACACTGATCAGGGTAGGAATTTTGAATCACAGTTGTTTAAGGAACTTTCAGAAATGTTAGGAATTAGAAAGACAAGGACTACAGCTCTTCATCCTCAATCTGATGGGCAAGTCGAACGTCAACATCAAACAATCCTTCAGTATTTGCCCAAGTTTGTTAATGAAAATCAGAAAAATTGGGATAAATGGATTCCATTATTTCTTTTAGCATTTAAATCCGCAAAACATGAGACAACAGGAATGACTCCGGCAGAATTGGATTTCGGAAGAGATTTGAGGTTACCTTTAGATTTACTTCGAGGAACTCCTCCGAAGAATTGTGTTATAAATTTTAGAGATTATGTTTCTGACTTAAAAGAAAAGATATATGAAGTTTATAAAAGTGTTAGGCAGAAAATGACTTTAAATACGGAAAAGGTAAAAAGATGGTATGATCAAGGAGCTAGGAAATGTTTATTTAAAGAAGGACAAAAAGTTTGGTTTTCCAATCCACAAAGAAAAATAGGGAAAGCTCCAAAGTTACAAAGTAATTGGGAAGGACCTTATGAAATAGTGAAACGGTTGAATGAGGTAATTTATTGTATTAGGAAATCAAGTAAGAGTAAGAATAAAGTGGTACATGCAGATAGGTTAGCTTCTTTTAGTGAAAGGAAAGAATAGGGAAAACATCAGAAACCTGTAAATTTTTAATGGTAAAATTATTTAAACCAAATCTTGCGTTCATCTTTTTTATTTTCAAGGTTTAATGTTGGAGAGCGGTTTCGGAGAACCATATATAGGAAAAGAAATGGGAGAAGGCTGCCTTCCCCACGGTTTTTGACCGTGGTTTTTCTGTGGGGCATTGGGCAATTGCCGAGGCAGGGACTTGGGGTGTTCTGCAAAAGAACGTTGGGTCCACGGTAGTTGGACCCTACCCCCTGTCCGAAGAGGAGCCAAGGTGGAAGCGGACGAAGAAGCGGAACAACAAGCGGATTGTTTTGAAAAGATCCTGGAGACTGATCACCTCCTAAAGGACAGGAATAGAGACAGTGAAGGCGAAGAGTCAAGATCTTCAGAACTCTTGATTGAGATCAAGAATTCATGGAGTCCGGTAACCTGTAGCAGCAGCTCAGGGTAGGACAGGAGCCATGAAGATCTCTGGAGTCGAGGAAGAAGATGACCTTGCCTAAGAGAATTGTCGGGACGACAATTTTTCGAAGAGGGGGAGCAGTGCCCGAGCCACAAGGTTTGTGGCGACGTTCGTTGTCCGTAAACTTTAGGCATCTGATTTTGACAACTGAACGAAGATTGTCTGGACGACGGAAAATCGATAAGAAGAAAACAACAACAGCTGACGGAGTCTTTGGCAAGCTGTTATCGTAGACAGACGCGAGAATTGTAGATCAGAGAATTATTCTTGTTTAAAGCTTGAGTGAGCTGCGCTGTAAATAGTAAAGCTTGTTATTCTTACGCGAGTGTTTTCATTTACCTGAGTGCAAGCGCGAGTGCGAGAGTGAGCGCAACAATATGCAATGAAAAATAGGGGGTTTCATTTAAAAAAACAAAGTTGAACTCTGTATGACCTTGGGACGTTCACAAAAAGGTCAATCCAATGACACCATCTTATGTCCCCCCTCGAATCAAATAACTTTTATCAAATAACTGTCTGAAACATTTCTTTCTAAAATGCATAGTTTATGAAATATTCAGCCGTTTCTAGACTTTTGGTACATCCTGTATATATTTTACTGTAGGGGTAAAATCTAAGATTTTATTGCTCAGTTTCAGTAACTATTTGTCCAGATTATACTAAAATTATTATCATTTGTTTGCTACATATGACTCATATTTGCTGCTGTATTCACTCATATTATGACAGCAATATTGAGTAAAACCGTAGTGACAGTACTAACACTGGTATTTTGAAAAATATTTATTTATTGGGTGTACGTCTTGTGTCAAAGTTTTAGAAAAATGGTAGAAGAGACCAAGATCCGGAGATTATCTCTTTCTCGTTCTCGACATTCCCGAAAACATAAATGGATAAAGAAGTAAAACTAATATTACTCGTATATTATATGACGCTCTCGCGACGACATTAAAGGTGGGAGTGTTCTTAGCGAAAAAGATATATTTTTATAATCACATTCATTGTCAGGTAGATTGTAATTGTTGCCGACAGTCTGAGCGTTTTGTTCCGAAATATGACAGTATATTTTTATTCTCTAGTACATAGTAAAATATAAAATAGTAATTATTGCGCGGAACACTTTTCTTCTCCCCGAAAATCATACTAGTGGATTCCATGTTATTTGCACGATATCCTAAGTTAGGGCAATACAGAGTACATTATTTTAAATTTTTATTACTAATTTTTATTAATGTTTAATTGCAGATAGCAAGTAAAAAAATATTGGAAACTACATTATTAAATTGTATAAATTATAAGGAGTCATCTACATCCTTAAACTATACTGTGGTAGAAGAAAGAATTTCAAGTAATAAAATTAATAGAGGTATATACAAAGAAAATTTTATAAATTATAATGATAATAATGATAATGATCATGGCAATAATGATAATTACAATGGCAATAATGATAATGAAAATTATAATCATAATTATAATAATGGCATTGATAAAAATAATGATAATTACAATGATAGTAATGATGAAAATTATGACAGTAATAATGACAATACTGTCAAAAATGTTTATTATAATAATAATAAAAAAGATTTTGATAATAATATCAATTATGGTAATAAAGATAATAATTATACAAATGATATTGACAATAATGATAAAGAAGATACTAATGATAATAATAATAATAAAAATGATAAAAATGATATCGATGATAATATTGATGATGATAATGAAAGCCTCATAATCGATAACACGGGCGTATTGGATGCACATTGTATTCAAGAAAATATGCTTACAGGCTGTAGCATTGTCAATATTTCGTTTATGTTAAGCGGAATTCATAGAACGTTTGGCAATCATACACGAGGAATAGAATGCCAATTCAAAGATTGGAAAGTCATTGATTACCGTAGCCACAGATTATTGACACAGTTATTTTTTAAATGTCAGATGTGCAATTATGAAGCCAATATCTGGTCTGAACCGATGATTATCAAAATTAACACAAATAAAGCAGCTGTAACGATGCTGGGACTGTAACGATGGAAATTGGTTACGCCTAGTTACAAGAACTGTGCGCAGCTATGAATATTCATTGTACAGTCTGTAAAGTAAGAGCATGCACGAGTTAATGTGTAGAAAAATTTATTTTTAATGATTTTTAAGTACATGGATTTGTTGTACTCCATGCGAAGAAAAATGCTATACCATTAATAATGAGTTCAGTCACCACCGGCATTGATAATTGCCTGGCATCTCCGAGACATACTTTCCATTAAGTTGACTGCGTATTCGTTCGGTAAAGACTTCCAAATGAAACGAATTTATCGTGTTAGCTGTTTCAAAGTGCATACTCTTTTTCCTCGAAGCTTGTGCTTGAGATATGCTCACACATTTTCAATGTGATTTGCATCTGGCGACTGCGATGGCCAATCAAGTCTGACGATGCCAGACTGCTCTTTCCACTCGGTGCAAAACTTACTCCGGTGTTTTGGGTCGTTGTCTTCTTGTAAGATCCAGTCCTCGTTTTTTTTTATGAAGCATCGTTCAGCAGTCGGCAACAAACACTTCTCATAAATTTTAAGCATTAAGGTCGGGTTCCGCTTAAACAAATTCACAATTTTTTTTTCCATATTCGACATCGCTTTGCCTATCGAGCCACGTTCTGGCAAGTCATCGACATTTTTGATCTTCTTATATTGCTGAACCTACTTAGCGACGAACGATTTTGACTTTCCCATGTATTTAGCAACCACTGCATATGACATTTTTGGTCCTTTGGGGCGGGAACAAAGGAACATAGTCTCGTAGCGCGATGCATATGTGGCACTCATGGCGGTTAACGTGTTTCTCAGGTTAGAGTTCGACGTCAACTGAATCTTTTGTGACAAAGAATTCACGACAAAGATTTCATCTATCGGCTCACAAAAAAACTAGGACGATATTTGAAGCCAACTGTCATTTATGCCATGCATGCTCTTACTTTACAGACTGTATGCCAGAAAAATCATATATCAAATATCGAGAAGAACTGATGATTTCGAAAGAACAGCAATGGAAAATATAAAAATGGCTGGGTTAGAAGAAAAACGACTTGCTCTCGAAAAGAATGAAACAATAAATGGAATTCCATATATAACTATTGTAGCTGATGGTAGTTGGATAAAAAGATCATATGGCAATGCTTATAATTCACTTTCTAGTGTTGGTGCCATTATTGGTTTTCGCACTGGGAAAGTATTGTTTATTGGAATTAAAAATAAATATTGTACGGTGTGTAACGTGGCAAAACTGAAAAATATGACACCTAAAAGTCATAAATGTTACCATGAAAGAAGAAGGACGTACTAGGTGGCGACGGGACGTCGTGCGTTCGGGACCTGCATCTTATTTTCGTTTCAAAGAGAGAAAAATATCGAGAGCGCGGTAGTCGCTAGACCGGGAATTGAGCCCGGGTCTTTCGTTTGCCGGGCGACTGCTCTAAACCATTGAGTTACCTGACGCTCCACGTTCACGACACTCTCCCCTCCCTAGATTGAGAGATGTCGTTCGGAAGCGACATCTCTAGTGCTATCCCGAGCGCACGGCGACTACAGAGAGAGGCATTGTTACTTGTACCTGGTGGTACAAGCTGACAGTCTCTCAAAGTCAAAGGTTGCTATCCTTTTAAGACCTGCTGTCCATGTATGCCGGCCTCCACCGTTGCCCCTCCTTATCCGGTGCAAATCATAGAAATAAGCCCCGGGGTCGACGCCATATTTTGGCTGCCCCCGGGCGCTTGGATACGTTTTTGCAACGCGCCGAAGGGGAATCCACCATGAAAGAAGGAGGGCGTAAATAAATGTTATAAAAATTTTTATCGTAATGTAAGCTCCACAAAAATGGAGAGCAATGCTGTTGTAGAAGGTTTCAGCAAAAACATTGAAATGCATGGTTTAATTTATAAAACAGTTGTTGCTGATGGTGACCGCAACGTATATCAATCTATTATTGATAACAGACCATATAAAAAACAAATGGTAAGAATAAAGAAAATTGAATGTACTAATCATCTGCTGAAAAAACTTATGCAGAAAGTTAAAAGCCGCTGCAGAAACAACTCAACCAAAATGGCAAAGAAAGCATGATTTTGTTGTGTTATGCAATATCTTAAAAAATAACATTTTAAGAATACGAAAAGAAGTGATAGAAGTAGCTGCTGTAAGGAGAAACGAAAAACAACCTCATCATTTCAAAGCTTTAGAATTACAAAAAGATATATTAAATATACCTAACCACGTATTTGGCGAACATAAAAAATGCACTGAACGCGGCCGTAGATGCAAAGAAAGCAAAAATTATGTTCCGTCTCTCATTATGTACAGCGTATATCAAAGAGTTGAAAGTGCAATAAAATATATCAGTGGATACTCAGATAGTTTACTACTAAATTTGACAAACAACCCAGCAGAATCATTTAATTCTATCATCTGCAAGGAAATTGGTAGAAAACGGATTAATTATGGTGCACGTGGCTCATATAATATTAGAATAGCTGGGTTAGTTGTACAATATAATACACAACAAGTTCTTACACAAGTACATCAAACTACAAGTGAAAATATTCCTTCTATTATTAAACATTTTGAAATAAAACGTCAACAAAAAATTGCGGGAACTAAACAATCGAGAGAAATAAATGGAAGGAAAAGAAAATTTATATGAGAAGTTGGAACCGATTGCTATTATGGTCCGCAATCACAATGACCTGATTTTCCATATGAGATATATGAACAACTTCGACAAAATCATTTGAAAAATTGGTTGCAAATCGAGATAACTGTAAAAATTGAGCGCGAAACTACAGTTCAAAAAGAATCAGATTTATGGCACATATTGCAACAAGAAATGTTGACAGCGTCAAATTTTGGAACGGTATGTCATATGAGACCAACAACGTCTTGTGAGACAGTTGTAAAGAATATTTTATTTTCTCCATCCACAGATAACAAAGCTATGAAATATGGACGCGATATGGAGGAGTTAGCAAAAAAAGAATTGGCAACGAAATTAAATAAAGAAATTAAAGTTTGCGGATTATTTATTGATTATGAAAATCCATTTTTGGGCGCTTCTCGTGATGGGCTCATTGATGAAGATGGTGTAATAGAAATTAAATGTCCTCTGTCGGCTGAACATTTAACTGTGGAAGAGACTACACAAACATTGCTTCAATTGAAAAGTATTTACGATAAAAAGGATAATAATAAAATGAATATAAATCACCAATTTTTTATCAAATACAAGATTAACTAAATATAACGCAACGAGAATATTGCATGTTTGTTTTATGGACACCGAAAAGTATGAAAATAGTGCGTGTTATTTGCGATAAAACTTTCTGGAAAGATCGGATGTTACCTTATCTAACAAAATTCTATTATGAATGTATGCTTCCTGAAATATTAGATAGCCGCTACAATAGACATATGCCCATCAGAAATCCAAAATATATCATAGAAGCTAAAAAAGAGGCATCTAAAAAAAAATAGTCAAAAAATTAGTCAATTTGACAATATAAAAAAACATATATAGAAACATAATATAGAACATAATATAGAAAATAATATAATGAAAGACGAAGGAGTTATCCAAAAAAGTAAAAGAAAAAAGAAAAGGCTAGACATTTTTTCAACAAAAGCAATTGAAAATGCTATTTCAGATACAGAACAAGACGACTGTATCTTTATTAGTTACTACAAAAAACAAGATATAACTAAAGAAGATGTGATAAGGCATAAACAAATTCTAGACGATATAATTGCTCCTTTTTCAACGGTGAAAGAAAATGTCTTACCCCTTAATAGTAAATTAAATGATGGATCATTGGATCGATTTTTGCGTATTATAAGAAACACTATTTGCTTTGAAACGCAAAGTGTATTATATCTACAATACCCTCACTGTATTATAGCCAGTTGTAACAATAAAAGTTTACAAATAATAGGAGGAAATTGTACTGATCACTGGCGATGTATTTTCTTCGATGGTAACAAACTTCACGTATACGATAGTTTACCCGGATGTACATATAGAAATTGGCAAGTAAAGAAAAACAATATATTCACTTACGTTATCCTAAACTAAGTGAAAATGACAATTTTTGAAAAAGTACAAGAACAACCTGATTATACATGTTGTGGAATGTACGCAGCGGCTTTTGCTACCACTATAGCTTTAGAAGGAAACCCCTGTAATGAAAAATATACTAATAACGTTGAAAGTATGAGAGAACATTTTGTAAAAATTCTAGAAAATAATAAATTGATACCATTTCTAAAACAATAAATATTTACAATAAAATTTATATTCATAAAAGATGTGCGAAAGAGTAAAGAATATAAAATAAACTCATTTGAAAAAGGCATCATATACCGAGTGTTTCAGACCACCCGGGTCACCCGATTTTTTCGTTAACGCGACATTTTAGAGAAAAATAGAAAATAAAAAATAAAAGATTGGGTGACCCGGATGGTCTGAAACACCTGGTATATAAAAAATATGTTGAATAAAACCTGTCTCCAAGAGACATCACGCCTACATCAAAGGTGTGTCGAATAAAATCTGTCTCCAAGAGACATCACACCTACGTCAAAGGTGTGTCGAATAAAATCTGTCTCCAAGAGACATCACGCCTATATCAAAGATGTGTCGAATGAAACTAAGGTTTCTGACCCGGGAATTCTCGATGTCGATTTCCCGAGAAATTCGTCAAATTTAATCCCGGGAAAAAATCAGTCGAGAAATCGAGAAATTTTTGGAAAAACGTAATAAATAGATAATTAACGCGCAAACGGTGACTACATTTGCTTTGGCGCTCAGTGTTTTAAGCATCATTTCATTTTTATTGTTTATCAAATATTAAATAAGAAGAAATGATGCTTACGCTTATGTTGGTCGATGCTCGTCTAGTCCAGTCTACGCATCTTTTCTCCGTCTGCCGCGCGGTAATACCTTCAATCGGTCTCAATTTCGCGTTTGTACGCGCCGCGTCGGGCAGTCCGAGCGCAGTTTTGAGCGCTCACGTGCACGGACGCGCACAAACGCGGCAACGCTTGGATTGTAAACGCTACTGACGCTACGCTCACACATACTTCAGTCTTACGTTGTTGTTCGTAGAAGGTAGCGGGAAGGCACAATGCGGCTGTATTGATATGATATTGTCTCGTGCATTAGTGACTCAGGGTAAGATATTTTTATTTTATGAATTTAATTACTAATAATTAGTTTTTTCCAATAAAGTCTTTGTGATTTAACACTAGATTTACGGATGTTGATTATATACCTATTTTTACTGAAGTGAGCCAATTTGACTCATACAAGAAAATTGAAGTTTTTTGCAAAGAAAATAGTTCCAAATCAATTTAAATGAAATGTTTATTATCAAAAAATTCATGGAAAACATTTTTTACATATAAACTCTGTTTTTGAAACACATTTTCCGCAAACATTTCTATTACATTTAGCACAATGGTTTCTACATCTGTTTCTTTTGCATGATTGTTGAACTTGACAATTCTTCCGTGCGTCAGTAGCATGAATTTCTGTCATTGGAATGGAAGTGTTCTCGACTTCTTCTCTATATTTACTTCTTAGCTCTTCAGCCAATTGGAAAATAAAATCTTTTCGTGAAATATTTACTTGAGTCGTCTCTTTATACAGAATCCAAGCATTGATAGCTGCTAAATCTAAAATGTTGTAGAAAACTTGTAGAGGCCATCTGCGTGAACTTGCTTTAACGCTATATTTTCGGGCCATTTGGTCAAGTACATCAACGCCATACTTGGTGCTATTATAATAGGTTACTGTTTCTGGAACAAGTTTTTTATTTTTTTCAATTGTTATATTTTTATGTTTTGTACTTAGTAGTAAAACTTTTTTATTAGGCTTGCTTTTATAAATGGTCAGGGTACAATTCTCAGATCTATACAGTTTTGTAGAAAACTGTGTCATTTTATCTTTCTTGGCTTTCGCAATTTTAGGTAATTCTTTTCGGTTTGCACGTATAGTGCCAACCAAAGTAGTTTTCTTTGCAAGTAACTTTTTTGCAAGTGAAATGCTAGTAAAAAAATTATCTGTGGTAATATTTCGTCCACAGCCTAAATATGGCTCTGCAAGCTTAGTTACTACAAATTCGCTCAAGGGAATGTTTGATCCTCGGGTTTCATCCTTGCCCAAGTACGGAAAACCGTTTACAAGATATTTGCTTCTAACATCGGATGCCAGCCAAAATTTGATGCCGAATTTATCCGGCTTATTCGGCATGTACTGCGTAAATCGGCATCTAGCTTTAATAGGGAATAATTGCTCATCGATCGTTATGTTTGCGTCAGGTTTGTAACAAGCCTGACTATTCTCTATAAATTTTTCCCATATTTTTGAAATCAAGGCAAATTTGTCTGTCTTCAGTCTTTCACTGCGTTCATTTTTTTTATCAAAACGTATGAACCGAAGTATGTCTATAAATTTATCTCTAGACATTGTCTGGGCGAAAAAAGCCGGACCCCACTTCGCAGACCACAAATATGAACACTTCAAATTTTTTGCCTCATATGCTCCTCTAGCAAATAAAATTGCTACAAAGGCCCACAATTGTGATTTTGTAACCGTCCATTCCTTATTATTCAAAACTTGACGAGCTTCGAGTTCGGTACATGATTTTATATACGCCATCATACCTTCGTCAATTATCAAATTGAATGCGCTACTTGCCGAACCAAGCATAATATGCCTTTTAGCATAGGCAGTTGGACCAGAAACGTCTTTGAATATGGTATAAATCGGTGATCTACCTACGTTTCTGCCTTCGTTCAATGTTTCCCATAAAGTCCCATCAGCAGCTTTTTCGGCTGAAATTTCTTTATCAGAAGATGTATCGATAGCGTCTAAATCATTTTCAGTTTCAGAATCAGAAATAACTCTAGCTCTTTTTTTACTAGGAGCTGTGTAACGAAAAATTTCATCTTCGCTTTCGGTTTCAGAATCAGAAACAACCCTGGCTCTTTTTTTGTTAGGAGCTATATAACAAAGATCTTCATCTTCACTGCTTGAAGATTCAATTTTATTGACTTCCTCCTCTAATTCAATTTCGTTATCACATTGGTCTATATCAATTGCATCCGATTCATTATCTGATTGGTCTTTCTTTATTTTGATTAGTTTTTCCAACAAAAGACAATTTTTCTGATATTTTCCCATAATAGAAACCCTAGATAACCAGATAAAATAAATATCAATTGTAATACCTTTTACAAATAAATTACAAAATTACCTTTGTGGATTAAATTTTTCTGGCAAAAAATGAATTTTATAAAATTATAAATTATATATTACTTCACTGCACTGCTCACACGCGATGTATAAATCGAAATGATGACAGAAGTGGGTAATAATGTAGCGGAATAGCGAAAACAAGTGACAATGGCTCCCACATACACACAAATATTGTATGTGAGGAATGCCAAATGAGAAGAGAAACAAATCACGTGCGACTTGACTGTTGCCCAGGCCTGATAGGACCAATAAATTTCATGTTATGCGATTAACTGTTAAACCATTCTATGAGTCAAATTGGCTCACAACCGTGAAAATAGGTATACCACATTCGATAATGCGAAATGAAGGGGTCTGCGGGGAAGAGGAATGAACGTTTACATATATTTCATTACTTAACTAAAAACCAACGTATGTTTTTAAAAAGTAATATTAAAGTTTTATATATATATAGTGATCAAATTTTTAATGAGTCAAATTGGCTCGGTCCGTAAATCTAGTGTTAAAGAGCAGTAGCTTTACTACTAATTTTCTTTTCAGTTGAACAATTATACTATGGAAAGATCCACTTCGAAAGTTTGGAAATACTTTAAAAAAAACAAAGATGTGTCGCACGCACAATGTTTAAAGTGTCCAAAACAAATATCGTGTAAAGGCTCGAACACGAGCGGTCTAGTTAGACACCTTGAACATATTCATAAAATTAACTTGAAATGCAACGAATCTGAAGCTTCTAGTTCTGAGCCGGAATTCAAAAAAACGAAATTATCCGTTAATCAACAAACCCTTCAGTTAACACAAAAGAAGTCTTTAGGTGAAATTGTTTCCCGCTTAGCAGCTAAGGATGGACTATCTATAACAGCAATAACTAGAAGCGAATTCATACGCGAGTCTCTGATACAAAAAGGATATAGGCTGCCTAAAAATGAAACTGATGTCGTTAGTATTATATTAGATTATTATGAAATAAAAAAAAACGAAATGATTGCACATTTTTAAAATTTATATGAATCCGGAGCACGTTTAAGTTTAACTATTGATGAATGGACAAGTCTCCGAAACCCTAGATATTTTAATATTTGCGTTCATTATATAGATTCTATAATTTGGGACTAGTGTACATCCCCGCCAAGTGTGGAGCAACTGAAACGTGAGAAATTGTTGAAACTCGTTTACAAGAATTCGAATTAAAGTTTGAACATCATATTGTTGCTATCACTAGCGATGGACCGAACGTTATGAAGAAATTTGGTCGCGAAAGCCCGTGTGAAATGATACTTTGCTTAAATCACGCCATATATTTATCAGTTTTAGATGCTTTTAGCAAAAAATTGAAAAGGCTAAGACTAGCAACAACATGCGTAGTTCAGAAGATTCGAAATTAGAAACTAGTTCTTCTAGTGAAGATAACGAATGCGATAACGTCGATAATGATGACAACGCGGGCGTCATACGAAGTATCGAGGCGCCGTACTCCTTACAATACGAGGGTGGTCCGATAAGTACTTAGCCTACAAAAGAAAAACGAAAATTTTGGAAAAGTGGCGATTTATTTCTCAACATAGTCTCCTTTTAGCTCGATACACTTGACCCAGCGATGCTCCAACTTCTTTAACCCGTCTGAAAAATATGTTTTCTCGAGGTCTGCAAAGTAGGCCTCCGTGGCGGCGATGACCTCCTCATTCGACTCAAATTTCTGCCCGGCGAATGACTTTTTCAAGTTTGGAAACAAAAAGAAGTCGCACGGGGCCAAATCTGGAGAATACGGTGGATGGGGCAGCAGTTCGTAGCTCCATTCGACCAATTTGATCGTGGCGAGGACGGAGGTGTGAGCCGGTGCGTTGTCATGGTGGAAGAGCACTTTTTTCTTCGCCAAATGGGGCCGTTTTTTCTGCAATTCGGCGTCGAATCGGCCCAATAATTCGGCATAGTACAGCCCTGTGACCGTTTTGCCCTTCTCCAGGTAGTCGATGTAGATCATACCTTGTGAATCCCAGAAAACGGTGGCCATCACCTTTCCGGCCGATAGGACAGTTCCTTCTTCGGAGTACGTTCACCGGGTGAAGTCCACTGTTTCGACTGTTCCTTGGTCTCTGGTGTGTACCAGTGGATCCATGTTTCGTCGACGGTCACGAAACGACGCAGAAACTCCTTCGGATTGCGCTTAAACAGCGTCAAACATTGCTCTGAAGTGGTCTCACGGTTGCGCTTGTTGTCCGGAGTGAGCAAACGCGGCACCCATCGCGTCGACAGCTTTCTCATGCCCAAAATTTCATGCAGGATATGACCCACGCGGTCTTTTGAGATGCCTACTGTCTCAGCTATCTCGCGCACCTTCAATCGGCGGTCTGCCAATACGAGATCGTGGATTTTTGTCATGTTATCCTCCGTGGTAGCCGTTTTCGGGGCACCTGGGCGTGGCTTATCAAAAACCGACGTGCGACCACGTTGAAACTCGTTAAACCAATTTTTGACGGTCACCATCGAAGGAGAAGAGTCACCGTACACAGCATCCAAGCGCTCTTTGATTTCGCTGCGCGATTTCCCTTCCAAAAACAAGAATCGAATCACCGACCGATATTGCTCTTTTTCCATTTTTCTAAAATCCGTGGACACGCCCGCTTCCACACGCGGTCAAAACAAAACTACGAGTCCGATTCGGCTGAAATTTCGACAGTAGCCGTCTACGAGAATGTACTATACGATAGTAAATTTCTCTTGCGATAGTGGCGCCATCGGGCGGTGAGGCTAAGTACTTATCGGACCGCCCTCGTATACTAACGATAATATAAATATTGTACTTAAAGAAACGCGTTTGTTGGTAAAATTGTTTAGGAAAAGTTCACTAAAAAATATTATTTTGCAAAAATATGTAAAAGCTGAATTTGGAGAAGAACTAAATTTGTTACTTGACGTTAAAACAAGATGGAATTCCATGTTATGTATGATTGAACGATTTCTAAAACTAAAAAGTGCCATTAAATAAGCTTTAATTGATCTCAATATGTCTTCTAAATGGAACGAAAATAACGTCAGTATATTAGAAATACTATTCAAAATCTTAGAGCTCATAAAATTATCTGTTGAAGCGCTCAGCAGAAAAGATGCCACTATTTGAACATCAGAGGCAATAATAGATATTTTGTTGAAACAATTAAACTCAATGAACTTCGATTTGGCTAAAACATTTTTAAAATCACTTAAAATTAGGTTAAACGAACGAAGAAATTTGCATCTCGTATCTTTACTAAAGTTTTTACACAATGCTGATTCATTTTATCTAAAGAAAAGTGATTTTTTTATTTCAAATTGCAGCAAACCAATACTAATTAATTATACTGAACAACTTTACCATAGATTATTCCTAACTTCAGAATCTTGAGACCAAAGTGTACAAAATGAAACTGAAATTAACGAATCTGATGATGATGCAACTATTTCATTTGAATTGCAGTTACAAGCCATTAAAGCAGTAGGAGAGAATGATAACTATAGACAATCGCAGCAAAAAAATATAACTAAAAACGTTATCAAGAAAGAGTTTCAGTTGTATGAATTTACAGGAAAACGTACTCCTAACTTAGAAGCTATTTATAATGGATTATTAACCGTAAAACCCACTTCGACTGAAAATGAAAGGGTTTTCTCGATAATAGGGAATATAGTTACTAAAATAAAAAACAAATTGTCTGATAAAACCATTAACGCGCTTGTATTCCTAAATGCCTACTTTAATAATAATTAATATTATTTTTTCATATTGCCTGTGACTTGTACGCTATGATTATTTTAATTTTATTGTCGTTGATGTTTGATAACACTGTATCAGTTATATCGGTTAATATAACATTAATTAAATAACATGTTACTATGTGCAATTAAAATTAATTTTATTTTTGTTAAGATGACAATAAAATACCGACTGATTGATGCAACAGGAGACTGATTTATGTTATATTTATGTGAAAATATAGGCGAAATAATTGCATAATGTCAAATTATCAACAATAAAATTGATTTAAACAATTAATATGTATCTCAATTTATCACTTTCTTTGAATTTATCGTTTTTTGACAGATTTTTTATATTCTCGATTTCCCGGGAATTTCCGGGAACAGACACACGAGAATTCTCGAGCCCCGAGAAATTAAAAAGGTCGAGAAATCAGAAACCATAAATATAATAAAATCTGTCTTCAAGAGACATCATACTTACGTCGAAGGTGTGTCGAATAAAATCTTTCTCCAAAATACATTATATCATATCTCTAAGAGATATATATTAATATTTAATTATTTATTATTTATTAAATTATTATTATTATTGTTTATTTAATTATGTTTTATTATTTATTTATTTATTTCTTATATAAATATATATATATTTATTTATTTTTATATTTACACATACACATATATTTACGCGCACGCGCACACACACACACATACACATACACATGAAGTGTAAATCCGACTAGGCAACCTCCACGTGGTACATTTTGGGTAACGCTAATGCCGGCGGCCTGGGAAAAAATGGTTACATAATGTCTGACGATAGAATATTTCGAATACTTGAGAAGAAGGAAATAGAAAATTCCTCGTGTATATATAGAATAGGTTAATTAATCAATGTTAGCACTGAGAAATAGCATCAACCCAAAATGGCAACATATAAATCATGCTTGATATTTATAAACGTCAGTACTAAAATGTTTTTCGGATGGCTGAGTACGAATTTGAGGTGAAAATATGAAAATTTTTATTTTTATTTTTTATTTTTTATTATTTTTATTATTATTTTTATTATTATTATTTATTATTATTATTATTATTATTTTATTTTTTATTTTTTATTATAATATTTTTATTTTTTGGCACCATTTTGAATCTGCCATTTTAAATTGCCATATTTTGACCTCAAATTCTTATTCAATAATCTCAGAAACCTTAGATCAATCAAGATTATCAATTTTTGCAGAAATTGGATCAGGCAATAAAAAAATTAACGATGTGCGCATTAGATAAAGTGCATCAGATAATCGTCTCCCGAGTTGGTGCGGAGTCCTTCATAGCCTTTCAGATTTTTTAAATTGAAGAACTGAAATATTCATAAAACCATGATGTATGCGTTACCAAAGCCAGATTTTCAAATTCCAAAAATCAGATTAAGATACATAAAATTTATGATTTATGTTCTTGTTTCCCGTGTGGGGTTTCTAGTCCTCCATCGGGCGCTTCCCCAGGTGGCGGATTGGGGAATGTCCGTCAACTTGTTGAAGGGTACCAGGGAAATTAAAAATATCTGGGGTGGACCAAAACTGGCAAACATTCTCATTACGGACAATGGAAAAAACAATAACAGAATCGAGTACCCCAGGTGGCAGCCCAGGAGACATCCTGGAAAATCTACCCTCCATGGAGGCAGGCCCCAAAGGTTCTGGGGGGAGGGGGGGGGCAACCATTGTTTTGTGTGAAGAGCAAAGAGAAGAAGGCAAAAGATGATTCTGTTCCGCACGCAATTGCAACCGAAACGAAATCTCCAAACTGTGGACAAAAAGCGCTAGCCTCATGTCTTAACAGGTAGTGTTCCTCTTCAATTAGCGATTTTATATCATCATGTAAAAGCGTCACAACTGAAGCTCTACCCTCAACTCTTAAGGAGATGACAAGAGATAAAACAACAACAATGTCAGCTGAGACAATGGACAAGTGGATAGAGGTAACAAATAAGAAAAGACAGCAAAATAGTCCAGAAGATCAGGCCAGAATATATAAGCAAACCAAGCTAAATAGTTATTGGTTAGGAGCCCCAGTAAATATATACAACAAATTTTGTGTCCTAGATACCGAAGAGCAGCAGACGAAGAATACAGTTCCTTTGGATGGATCACCAAAGCCTCCGCCAATATATGTTGATCGTGTGAGCAACATCCAGCCTCTCACGGATCTCCTAAATAAGCTAAGGATGAGTACTTGATCAAAGTCCTAAGAAACGAGGAGGTTAAAATCCAACCCAAAACCTCGCAAGCCTATACTATTATCATAAAAAATCTTCAAGAAAAAGGCACGAAGTTCCATACATAAATTGAAACAGAAAAGGAGCTTTCGAGTGGTGCTAAAAAATATACATCCATCGACAGACGCTAATGATATTAAAACAGCAATCGAAGAACTGGGACACCAGGTAACGAATGTGTGGAACATAAAAAATAGAGTAACTAAAAAACCTTTACCCATGTATTATATAGATCTAAAACCAAGTCTCGAAAACAAACACATGTATAAAACGAAATATCTCCTAAACTGTAGTACAACTTTCGAAGCGCCGAGACCTAAGAGGTTGATACCTCAGTGTGCAACGTACCAAAGATATAGCCATACTAGAGGATTTTGTTTCCGTAAACCAAGGTGCGTGAAATGCGCCGGGGATCATACCACGGTCCACTGTCCGTGAAAGGGACGATGTACTATGTAATGGAAATCATCCGGCCAATTATAAAGGATGCTCTGTATACAAAGAATTACAAAAAGCCAGCACTTAGGACAAGGAATATACCGGTTACTCAAACGAATACTAATTCAAGAAAATCTTACGCTGATGCAGCTGGTGTAAAGAGTAACCCGGAAAATCTAAATTTAAAACAAGTACATCGCTCTGAACGAGAAATGAATTCTCAAACTGTTAACAATCTAAAAGACATAGGTGAATTAATTCAAACATTAATAAGTCAAATGAAGGCCACCAATGATTTGTTGGCTAAATTAACGACCAAACTATCTGAAATTCAAGTACCTTAAATTGGCCATCTGGAATGCCAATGGGCTCCCACACCATGGTGAGGAACTTAAAGTGTTCCTCAATATTCATAACATTGACATCATATTGGTGTCTGAAACTCACTTCACCGACAAAAGCTACATTAAAACCCCCAACTACAGTATCTACAATACAAACCACCCCGACGGGAAAGCTCATGGGGGATCAGCAGTAATCATAAATAACAAAATAAAACACCATCAAACTACCTCACATCGGGAAGAACAGATTTAGGCCACCAGCGTTATAATAAGTGATCAAAATGGTCCCATCATTACAACGGCTTTGTACAGCCCGCTGAAACACTTGATTAAAGAGAAATACTACAGCGATTTTTTCAAGTCCTTGGGAAACCGTTTTATTGCGGAAGGTAACTTCAACACCAAGCATGTATTTTGGGGCTCTTAAATCACGCTGCCCAGGGGGCGCGAACTATTCAGGGCTATTGAAACGATGGGATTGAATGTAGCGTCCCCTGGTCAGTCAACATATTGGCCTACGGATAAACTTAAAATACCTAACCTAATAGATTTCTGCGTAACTAGGGGCATCTCGGTAAATTACTTTGAATGCAAGGTTTGTTTTGAGCTGTCCTCTGACCATTCTCCGATGTTAGTTACTCTATAAAGTGAAATACTATCCAGACCTAAGTGCATGCTACATAATAGTAGGACCGACTGGCACCTCTTCCGTGAGAAGATAGAAACTTCACTTAACATCAAGATACGAGGGTTGCCTTTTATATTTCGGGAATAGACGATCCAGGTGCTGCCATCTGACAACCGACGTCCTTAACGTAAAGTTCGACTTTTTGTCAATATACTTACTCAGAACGTTTTGATGTCCATGCGCCATTTGTGTTGTTTATAGTGACATGAAAAATTGATGTCGGCCAAGAAATGGAATTAAGTCGTGAACATTTCCGTGCGATTATTTTTTACAACTTTCGACGTGGATTATCTCAACAACAGTGCATCGATGAACTTAATTCGACTTTTGGCGATGAAGCACCATCAAAAACCACTATATATCGATGGTATACGGAATTCAATCGTGGCCGTAGTTCGCTTAGTGATGAATTTCGTGAAGGTCGTCCAAAATCGGTTGTTGTTCCAGAAAACATTGATGCTGTGCGTGAAGTGATATTGCAAGATCGTCATGTGACTTATCGTGAGATTGAGGCATCCTTGGGCATTAGTGGGACCAGCATACATTCAATATTGCATGAACATTTGGCTGTCAAAAAAAGTTGTTCGCGTTGGATCCCACATAATTTAACAATCGTTCAAAAAAAGGCTCGTGTCGATTGGTCGAAAGAAATGCTCAAGAAATACGATTGCGGTGCTTCAAAAACTCTATGAGTCTATGATATCGTAACAGGTGACGAATCATGGATCTATGCGTATGAGCCCGAAAGTAAACAGCAGTCGACTGTATGGGTTTTTCAAGATGAGCCAAATCTAACAAAAATTGTTCGCGCACGAAGCACTTCGAAGCAAATGGTCGCCTGTTTTTTCGGAAAAGCCGGACATGTGGCAACTGTACCATTAGTGCAATGTCAGACGGCCAATTCTGAATGGTACACAACCATTTGTTTGTCAGAAGTCTTCGGAAAAATAAGGGAAACCAACCGCCGAAGATGCATCATTCTCCACCAGGACAATGCGAGCTCTCACATATCGGCTCAAACAAGAGACTTTTTGAGAACTGAAAAAGTCGAATTGATAGGTCATCCGCCGTACAGCCCTGATTTGGCACCCAATGACTTCTTTCTATTCCCGCAAATCAAAAATAAATTACGAGGTCAACGTTTTTCGACGCCTGAAGAAGCGGTTGATGCGTTCAAAATGCATGTTTTGGAGGTACCTCAATCGGAGTGGAAAAAGTGCTTCGAAAATTGGTTCAAGCGCATGCAAAAGTGTATTGATCTTCATGGAGAATATTTTGAAAAACAATAAACCCATACGATGATTAATTTCCTTTTTTTGTTCTCTATTCCCGAAATATAAAAGGCAACCCTCGTACCGTTAAAAACGACTGAAGACGTAGAATACGCGGTGGAAATATTTAACTCCACGATCCAAAAGGCTGCATGGGATTCCACCCCAATGCATCAGACTAGAGACAGCAAATTGACCTTCTCAAAGACAATATTTACCAAAGTAACGGAAAAAAGAAGTTTTAGAAAACAATGGCAACAAACCCGCTGCCCTTTTATTAAAACTCGATTAAGTCGCTCCATTAAAGAGCTTAAAAGATTATTAAACGAAGAGCGGAATTTCAATGTGCAGAAATATTTGCAGCAACTTGACGTCACCTCAGTAAGCAATTATTCCCTATGGAAAGCTACTAAAAAGTTAAAACAACCTAAAAAGTCATCTCCTCCACTTAGACGCGGCGATGGAAGCTGGGCTCGTAGCAATATCGAAAAATCCAATGTTTTCGCGGATTATTTGCAAAGAATATTCTCCCCCCATCCCTACGTGGGAGATGCAAGACATGAAAGTATGGTTATGGAATCAATAAATACTCAAAACACTGTAGAAGGACGCATAAAGGGAATCACGAAATCAGAAGTGGTGAGAGCTATTAAAAAACTCAAAAGCAAAAAGGCTCCCGGGTACGACCTTATTACTGGGAGAATATTAAAAGAATTGCCAGATGTTGGCTTTATTTATCTCACTCAGATCTACAATGTAGTTTTGCGAAGCAATATTATCCCGATACAATAGAAAGTAACCCAAATAAAGATGATACTTAAACCTGATAAAACCCCTGAAGAAGTCAGGTCCTATAGACCGATTAGTTTGTTGCCTATAGCCGCGAAGGTGCTTGAATCCTTACTGATTGGTAGATTGATGCCTGATATTGACGAAAAGGGGCTGATCCTAAATCACCAATTCGGTTTCAGAAATAAACATGGGGCAATAGATCAAGTCCATAGACTTGTAGATAAAATCCATCAATCAATGAAGAAAAAGGAATATTGTTCTGCTGTTTTCCTGGATGTGGCCCAAGCCTTCGACAAGGTCTGGCACGCTGGGCTGCTATACAAAATAAAGAATAACCTATCAAATTATTATCATATTCTTAAATCATATCTAACCGATAAACACTATTTAGTCAACTATGATGAAGCCATGCCAAAACTCTACCCAATTCAAGCAGGAGTACCTCAGGGCAGTGTCTTAGGCCCGTTACTTTATTTACTGTTCACATCGGATTTAGCTACCAGCCACAATGTGATAACGGGAACTTTTGCTGATGATACCGCGATTCTGGCTTCACACACGGATTCAGTTGTTGCCACTGATACTCTTCAAATAGGACTGAACAAAATATCATCATGGATGGATAATTGGCGAATCAAAGCAAATTAAATAAAATTAATACATATCACATTTACAACCAGACAAAACACTTGCCCGCCAGTCAAAATTAACAATGTTGAGGTACCACAAGCAGAATATGTGAGATACCTAGGTATACCGGTCTATCGAGGTAGATACCTAGGTATCTACCTCGATAGACGCCTAATATGGAAGAAACACATTTTCACTAAGAGGAAGCAGCTAGGATTACAGCTACGTAAAATGTATTGGATGCTGGACCCAAAGTCTAAATTAAATTTTAACAATAAACTACTTTTATATAAAGTCATACTGAAGCCCATTTGGTCTTACGGGATACAATTATGGGGCACTGCGTCTCACTCAAACATAGAGATAATACAGAGATTTCAATCTAAAACGCTACGAATACTAACTAATGCTCCGTGGTATATAAAAAATGAAATCATACACAATGATTTAAGAATGCCTACAGTTAAGGAGGAAATTTCAACAAGAATTAAGTTGTATAATGAGAGAATAACAAATCACCCAAACGAATTGGCTAACCAATTAATGACCGCGAAACTAACTGCGCGAAGACTAAAAAAGAAAATTCCCACAGACTTACTAGCTAACAATTAACAAATTATGTTAAGCATTATTGGAAATGAGTCAGTGGACTCATTTCGAGCACGTCTTTATATGACAAATCATTTTCTAAATGTCTCAACTGAGATAGATTAAAAATTTGACTTAGGAGTTATAAAAAAAAAAAAATGTTCTTGCTTGCTACTATACCAGGACCCATATTCAGAACATGTTAGTGCGCTGTTAACTAATCAGAAGGCATATTGCGTGGCTTTTCATTGGTTAACAGCGCGTTGACATAGTTACAAGCGTGTTCTGAATATGGGCCCAGTGGTGCGATTCTATAACTCATTATTGGAGTTAACGAGTTTCAGAATCGCATTACTGGTCTGTAAATATGAAACCGGAATTTGCCCATAGATGGCCCTTCTTTTTTTTTTTGGTCACGCAGGGGAAATCCATCATGGATACCTCCGCCCCTTTGGGAGGGGGGCGGGGGTTATGTCGGACTCCTACCGACTAAAACCCCTGCAGGATGTCTACCTGTCGGACCGTAAGGAGGGGAGTTAGGGGAACTGCTCCCGCATTCCCTCCCCAACCCCTCCGCCCCAGGACTCCCTTTCGGGAGCCCCTCGCCACCTATGTACCGCGCCCTGTTCCACGGAGGGAATCCAGGGTGCGGTCCTCGGCGGGTTGCCCCGCCGGTTGGCCTCCTGGTGTCTCCATTGCAGGAGAGAGGGGACATCCACCCTCCCTCCTTACCCCCCTCCCTGCTAGTCAGGGAGGGAAGGGTTTTGGGGGAGTGGGCCCAGCTCCAACTGGGGCACCACTCCCCTCCGTCCCTACTTGTCCGATCGCTCGGGGGGGAAAACAGGGAAGGTAGGGTATCACCCCTCTACTCCCCTCTTGCAACCGGTGACAGGCCCGGGGCGGCCGAGGGAGCTCCCGGCCCTCGCGAGTCGGTGAGCTCTCCTCGACCAGCGCTGCCCCGGGCCCGCTGTCGTGTCCCCCTTCCCCCGGGGGGCTCCGACCGTTCCGGCGCCGCGCTCCGCGGCGCCTTCCCGGTCGGTGCCCCCACTCGGCGGTCTTCTTCCGGGACATTACGTCCTCGCAGAAGGAGAATGCCGCTGACCACGCCTCCTCGCTCCCGCACATGACCATGCGCAGGAGCGAGAGCTCCCCCTCTCGGCATCCCACCGTCCCGGCGAGGACACGGCGCTCCTCGGCCCATGCTGGGCACGCAGCCAGGGTATGATGCGCCGTATCCTCCAGTGCGGGGCAGTGGTGGCACCGGGTGGTGGGCTCCTTTCTTATCCGGCGCAGGTACCGACCGAAGCACCCATGCCCGGTCAGCATCTGCGCCAGACGAAAGGACATTCCACGTCCCCTCCTGCCTGTCAGCTCGGACAGGCAGGGGCGGACAGCCTCGGCCGTCGCTGGCCCGGGCCCCAGGAGATCGCACAACAAGTCTTTCCACTTCTCCTGGGTCCGGGCCTCGACCTAGAGCTTCAGACCCCTCAGGCCCCTGACCGACAGGTTCCCCTCCTCGCGGAGCTCCTTCACCCTCTAGTAGAGGGTGTGCCTCTCCTCGGCGAGGAGCTCCACGGGGTGGGGGGGGACGCCGGCCAGGGTGGTCGCCGCCATATACGACACGTTTCGGTACCCCTGAATCGCCGTGATTAGTACGGGCCTCAGGGCCCGCCGCAGCGTGCGCTTTCCGCCGCGGCAGGTCTCCAGCTGTGGCGCCCAAATGGACGCCCCGTACAGGGCGGCCCATAGATGGCCCTAGCTGTCAATGTAGTTACCGTCAAACCGCGTCATTGGCGCCATTTCCTTTTGTTGACATCTGACAAAGATTTTCAACTCACAACAATACAAGTTTCATACAACAGCATAGTTTGTAATAGCGTTGAACATGTCGAATTTTGTGCCTGGAAGCTACGATTTGCGATCAGCATTGATTTTCTGTTACCATTTGAAGAAAACTGCTGTAGAATCGCATCGAATGCTTGTCGAAGCTTACGGTAAGCATGCTCTTGGTAAATTACAGTGCTTTGAGTGCTTTAAAAAAATCAAACATGGCGATTTTTACGTGAGAAACGAAGAACGTGGAAGACCACCGAAAAAGTTTGAAGACAGCGAATTGCAAGCATTGTTGGATGAGGATGACACTCAAACGCAACAACAACTCGCGGATCAATTAAATGTGACACGAGAAGCTGTCTCCATACGTTTGAAAGCCTTGGAAAGATCCAGAAGATGGAAAAATGGATTTCACATGAACTGAATGAAAAACAGCAGGAAAACCGAAAAACCACTTGCGAAATGCTGCTCGCCAGGTACAAAAGAAAGTCATTTCTCCATCGAATTGTGACTAACGATGAAAAGTGGATATATTTTGAGAATCCTAAGCGTAAAAGATCATGGGTAACTCCAGGCGAACCGTCGACATCGACTGCAAGGCCAAATCGCTATGGACGGAAGACAATGCTCTGTGTTTGGTGGGATCAGAAGGGTGTGATCTATTATGAGCTGCTAAAACCTGGCGAAACCGTTCATACTGAACGCTATCGACAACAAATGATCGATTTGAATCAAGCTTTGCGTGAAAAATGACGAGAATATCAAAAAAAGCAACACAAAGTGATATTGCTTCATGATAATGCACCATCACACACAGCAAAACTGGTCAAGGAAACGATTGAGATATTTAGTTGGGAAATACTTTCGCATGCGGCTTACTCACCAGACTTGGCTCCGTCCGATTACTACTTATTTGCATCGATGGGACACGCACTTGCTGAGCAGCGCTTCACTTCTTACGAAAATGTACGAAAATGGCTCGATGACTGGTTTGCCTCAAAAGAGCAAAAGAGAACAGTTTTTTTGGCGTGGCATCCACAAATTGTCAGACAGGTGGGAAAAATGTGTAGCTAGCGATGGGCAATACTTCGAATAAAATATTTTTTATCATTTTCTTACAATAAACGTGTATTTTCTATACAAAAATTCCGGTTTCATATTTATATACCTGGTATATACAGAATGTCCCAGAATATTAGGGATAATTTTCTTGTGCAGGTAAAGCGAACTAAACTCAGTAGAAAAATCTTCTATAATTTTGCAATTTTCGCAGCAATTACTGAAAAATTAATTTTAAAAAATCGACCAATTTGCGTAAGTATTAACATACAGCTAGAAAAGATCCACTATGACGTTAAGATACTAATGCCCTAAGATACTAATCCAGCCCTATGCACTGCTCGTACATAGCTATTTTTTTGTTTTTTTAAAGCTATTCCTAATATGTCGTTGTATGCCTAGCGATCGCATAACAATGGGCTATCTTTTTTCACTACGCGCTAATTCTCGCGCAAATTGGTCGATCTTTTTTAATTAATTTCTCAATTATTGAAAAAATTGCAAAATGGTAGAGGACTTTTCTTCTCAAGTTTAGTCCGCTTTACCTGCACACGAAAATTATTCCCAATATTCTGGGATATCCTGAATATAATATTAGGTATTATTTCTAATAATTATTTTACAGCGAACTGCATGATATTTTTGGAAAAGATCATTCCATAATTCCTCCGGTACTAATGGGAACGAATTTTCTCGTTATAAACAATAGTATTGCAATTACATCAAATTCAAAAGTGACAGATCTGTTGTCAACAGATCAAGACACATCTTTGAAAAACATCAATAAAGCTGCACCAACTGAAGATGTTCTACTACTTCAGCTACAAGATACCTGTGCAATAGATAATATTGGCGAAGAAGGATGTCAAGAGATGATCAACAAAGAAAATATGTAAATATGCGATCATTAAATATAAAATATAAATACTTTATTATTAGTAAAATAACCTATTAAGTAAACTGATTTAATACCATATTTCAGATTTCGTGAAAATGATAAACAGCAGACACCGATCGAAATAAAAAACAAAAAAATACCAAAAAGGGAATCTGCTAAAAATATCCGCGAAAAACAAGAAAACGAGAAAGCTGCTCGACAGTATGAGTATTTGAAACTCAAACGCATCGAACTGAAACTGAAAGCCAAAAAATATAAAGCCAAATACAATATCGACATCGACAATGACGATGATGACATTGATGTGACATAATAGTTTGAAAATATTTTATGAAGTTCCTACATTTCGTTTCGCTTTTATTAGCATAGTATCTTTTTATTGATAGTATAAATATTTTTTTGTTTTAAGATTGTCAAGGGCAAAATGCGCAATCAGTGCAATTTATAATTTAATTATTTATAATTTTGTCTCAATCTTGTTCCTAGTTGAGAAGAACTACGCTGAGTTGTGTTTCCATTATCAGATTTTTTATTTCTATATAATAAAAAATATAATGCAGTACATAGTACAATACTATGATAAAAAAGCCTGCAATAAAGTGTGCAATAAAAGACGTGTGCAATAAAATTAATATATATTATTTATTCGTAAAAGTTAATATTTCCATAAATTAGCACGCAATTCATTTCTTAATACCAATCCACTAGGTAATTTATTATTCTGGTAACCTTCTTTGTTTGCATTCATTTCAATATTACTGAGAGTCTCATCAGTAGGCAGTGGATCGAATAAATCAAAGTCATCTGTACTACACATGTTGTGCAATACACAACATGCATATATAACTTTTATCTTCCTTTCGATCTTTTTTAATTTAATGTGATAGAGGAACTGAAACCTTTATTGTAAATTTATATAATATCATGAAATTAGATTATTTACATAATTATACATTTGGGAAGTGTACAATAGACCAAACTAATGAATTACAAATTTTTCGATTTTTTTATCTGTGGTCAAAATTTTTCGCATGCTGCAGCATAGAAAATTTCTTGGCTCTTAAGTAAAAAGTTGGAATGCATTAAATTGATCTTCTGTAAAGTCATATATTCATTATTTTATGTAAGCATAATATTTGTTACCGTTGCTTCAAAATGCCGATAGTATGTTCAACTCGCACACGACATGACGATAATTTGACATTATACAAAATTTAAGCAGCAGTCATTGTCTTTGTAGGGAGTCATTAACATTGGAAGACATGGGTATGCACTGTCTCCTAGAAGCTATCCATCTGTAACATTTTATCCATAAATGAATATTATAAAAATATTGAATACATTGAAATAATATTAAACATTTTTAAAATAGAATTACTTGAAGTTTTAGTTCATTCTGCCATGAAAAAATAATAATTTGATATTATGCAGTACTCACGTAATTCTGGATTAAGTAATTTTTCAATCAGTGGCGAGTTTCTAAAAATTCTTGCATTGTGTACAGACCCTGTGAACCCGATAAAAACGTCTATAATTTTTCGTTCATGATTATAAACTATTTGCATTTATATTGAGAAGAAATCTTTTCTATTGTAGTAACTTTCAGCACTTTCTTTTGGCCTATCTATGCGGATGTGGGTTCCATTAATGCACCCAATTACACTTGAAAAACCCATTATTTGTTGAAAATATGTTTTAATTATTTCCCTTTCTTCTTCATTAGGCCAGTGTATACTGTGGTGCAATATCGACTAACTAATCAGCCACTCTCGTAATGATTTAAAAAACACTTAATGACAGATCAAAGCGGTCCGCACAGTCTCTATACGATGACACTTAATGGCCAACCAACCACAAGAATGTATACATATACTTCTCTGGAGATATAGCATCTAGGCTGAAAGTTAAGAAAAAGAAATTGTGTACAATTTATTATATAAATATAAATATGACTTTTTGAGTTACATATGTACATTCTCACCTATTTATATCTTTTAGAAATAGAATGTATATTATTATATTGAAATTTATATTATCTTGTAAAAAAAAATAATGAAATAAAAATATTGCACCAATTGGTAATGCAAAAATATGTTGTATAAAACATAAAACGATAAAGCAAAAAAAAGTACTAAATGATTTGTGAATAAAAATGACATAATTATACTTACTATTGACAATAGACGTGTAATGCACTGATTGCGAAAACCGTAAAATAAGTTGATTAACAACATTTCTTCTTAATCTGAAATGTTGTAAAAGTTCCTTTTCGCTATATTCCGAAATAATTGCTTCATAATTCTTTATGCAATATCTATTTTTATTGCTTTCGTCTTCAGACGAATCAAAGAGCATTTTCCGGCCAATAGATATTTCTGAATCGGATGATGATGATGATGAGGACGAAAAATTCATGATTAACCTATAAACAAAACATATTTCGATAAACAAAATAATCTGGAATCAAAAACACATTTAAAAATAATATGCACACACAGATTATATTCGACCAAATTAGGTTATAAAATGTCGTGTTCTGTTTACAGCGCCTGAGTTCACTTCAGTTGTTCAGAACACAAAAGTAGTTCATTCCTGTTCTACGATCCACTTCCGGAGTTCTTCTATCTTAACCTAAAGATACCCAGGTCTGCTTGGGTCTGTTCTGAAACAGACCCAGAACATACAAAACGAACAAAGCTTATGTCTATGCTTTTACTCAAGCAGCAAGCTCTACGTCATCTCACGCATGCACTGTAGCGTCGCAATATATTGCATCTTTGCATCTAGCAGCACTGCTGAGCGAGCGCATGCGTGTCGTGTGTAAGTAAACGTCAATCGTGAGGAAGTGACGTCCGTACAACGCATCGTCCACGTAGCTACTGAGGTTCCATTACTTCAGTCTCATCAGCAGTAAGCTATTAAACGGTATACATCGGACGAGTTCTGTTTACCTAACGTGAGTATCACGTTTTCCGCTTGATCTCCACAGAAAAATCACATCGATTTTACGCGGAACATTTCGTGCTTGCGCAATTTCAGTGAGCTGTATTTCAAAAACCTCTGTGATAAAATCCAGGTCTTATTTACTCCGTCGAGGTACGAAGAAGCGTCTTTTCGTGTTTGTACATAATTGTATTCTATACATTCCGTACGACACATGGCAATATATACACGAGCTCATCGTTAATTTCTCATAACTTTGTAACATATAATCTCTTCATCTAGAAAATATGGATTTAACCCTTGTAGTCTGAAGATAGTAGAGTAGTCTGAAAATAGAACGCAAGCGGTCGCATTGACCGTGCTATCATGTATTCATCGAAACTATCTATGATCTGCCGAAATTTCTTGCTCTCATATCTGCTCTCTTCTCATGTCATTTATCAAATACAATATTACAATGGTTTCAAAGATGTAATCCCTCAGATTATATTTCATGAATTATCAAAAATTATCAGAAATGAATGTTAGTTAACATATTTTGTCCATATGTTTGTGTTTCATCGAAAATAACTATTACATACAATACTTATATAATTATAAATATAATATTTATATAATTATTAAGTTCATTCTTAGCTAAGATTATATTTACCATATACCTCAAATATAAAGAATTTTACATTTAATGAACCTTGCATAAGTCTTTAAGAAGATTGTGTTCTCTTTGCAGACTTTCAAGCAACATGGATCAAGTTAAGAAGCTGACTGAGCCTAGTCGCCAATTTGCTAAAGACAGCATCAGACTCATTAAGAGATGTACTAAACCAGATCGCAAAGGTAACAATTTTCTCTTTAGTATTTTTAATCAAACTTTAATTAAAAGATCATTCCTTTTAATAAAAAATAAGAGATGTGAGACTGGAATCTACAGATAACATTGAAACAACATGTCCAATTTGTATTTTATTATGTTTCAGAGTTCCAAAAGATCGCTATTGCCACAGTGGTTGGTTTCTGTGTGATGGGTTTTATAGGATTCTTCGTCAAACTAATCCATATTCCGATTAATAATATAATTGTGTAAGTATCAGTAAGATTAAGATAAATCTGTTGTATTTACATAGAATGGCCAATTTTAATCTATCATCCCTTATAACTTTGCAGAGAACAGTCGTAGAGAAAAATGTTTCAGACAAAAGTTGCATGGTTTCAAGAGGAACATAAAGAAACTATACTATTTAATTTACAGATGGTACCACTTTCGAGATATTCACTGATCATTACTTTTCTTAAATGAAAACCCAATTTTGTATTATATCATCTTTTTCTATCAATTAATTTGAACAGCTTTTGTCCGAAACATTTATTTGCCTAATATTTTTTTAGATATTTAAAGAAAATTTGGTAACTTTTCCGATATTTAACTTATGATATCTCACTGTTTGTTGGAAAAAAAAGTAGTACCAGATTTTTTTACTCTATTTGGTCTCAAGAGTATATTATAATAGTACCCTGATTTTTGTTAATTTGATGATTTTGAATTTTCCAAAAGTCAATAAGTTAACAAAAAATCAAGGTACTATTGTAACAATATATTCTTGAAACCAAATAGAGTAAAAATGTCTAATACTATTTTTTCTTCCAACAAATAGCAAGATATTGTAAGTTAAAGTGAAGATAAAAGTGAATATCTCGAAAGTGGCACTATCTATAAACAAAATGATATAGTTGTTTTATGTCCTCCATGAAATCATACAACTTTTGTCTGAAACCTTTTTCTCAGTAACTGCTTTCTGCAAAGTTATGAGGGGTGATAGATTAAAATTGGACACCTTGTATATATTTGATATTCTTTCTGGGGTTTTTTATCATTGAGCAACTTTTCCTTCTTTTCTGATTTTCTTTTAAATATATGTATTTTTGTCTTTTTCAGAGGTTCATAAGAATTATATCCTGAGGCTATTTTATTATCATAAAAATACTTCTATTATTGTATGCCGCGTCCTATTTTTATTTATAACATGAAAACGTGTACTGAATTGATTTTGTGAGTGAGAGAGATGTGTGTGTATAATATTAATGAATTTTATAATAAAACCGATCTGAAAAAACACTTTTCTTTCATACAAAGCATATTCCTTTCAAAAAAATCTAAAAAATATTAAGTAGCAAAGGAAGTAGCAATAATTTTCATTAAAAGAAAAAAATTGTAATAATTATTATTAATTGAATATCACAATAACTATTATTGTATCTTTTTAGTCACTTTTATATTAATTTCCCTATGTAAGAGTGATTCCTATTTCAAAACTGCCTTTTAATCAAAGTAGTAATGTATGAAGGCCCTTAAAGCATGGAAAGGATAGTGGTTTATTAGTATTCAAGACACTTATTTAAAGAATAAAATATTTTTCTCAGATTATACAAGACAAAATTTCGCCAGCCATTTTTCCATTCTGTTTCGCTCGCAGTTGCATGGTTAGTGAGATAAATTCGCACGGGAAAAACGGTCGCATCAGAAACCATAGCCAGGTACTATGTAACGATATATAAAGAAGATACAACGCTGAGTCGCGTTAATTTGTAGGTCTAACACACTGTTCGTATGTAATTTTATACGATTTCGCAATTCGATATTCTGCTCAAAAAAAGATGAAAGCCATGACTTATTCTCTACAAGAGAGGAAATGACATTTCTCTCGATATGTGGCTCGCATTTCAATAATGTAAGAAAATGAACGTGTGAGACGAGTTCTTAGATACTAGAAGCTATGGTATGCAGGATCTTAGCATTGGCAGTAGTAGGTTGTTTATTTTGAATAACGAAATCTTGGGCATTTAGAATCGCGGAAGTTGGTTGCTTAGTAATACTTTTACGAAGCCAACATACATCGAACTACATATTTGTTGTTGCAAATTATCTCAAGTCCGCTTTGAGATGATATACAATTCACAACATAATTAGAGCGGGCGGGCGGAGATTATTTGTGGAGAAAATACACTCGAAGAATACGAATCGCATTTACAGGTGTATCGTATGTACATATACATCTATAAATTTGCACGACGAATGCTCTTTATGTATTACATAGCGCTTGAAAAATGAATCTTCGAAAAACTTATAAAAAGACGTATTTAGTCACGGATTTGTATGGAAACTTTTCTTCGATAACATACTTATTATTATTACGGCATTTTCCACTGAAACAACCGAATTAACTTTCATAGATATGCGCGAGAACTTAAGCGTAGCCCAAAGTGCGTTTGCCGACAAATCTACCGATCTCTCATTGGTTATTAATTCATTATCACTCTGCGATACAGCATGGTCTTGAGAAGAAAGACTTGGGAAATTTAGTCCCTTAACTGAATCATTTCTAAGTCGGAGACTTGAATCTGTATCTGAATCTAAATCGAAGATGAAATAGATAATAATGGAAGAAGAAAAAGTTGGAAATGTAAAAAATATAGTACTTTCGCGTAGTAAGAATTAGAAAACGAATGTTATCATTGTTCTTTTCGTGCGTTTGCAATTGCGATATTTCCGTTATTTAGTAAACAAGTTTTAGTAAACAACTCTTTCTTCCCCAGTAAATAAATAAAAACAGCATAAAGTACACTAAAGTCTCCAGAAAAAGTTTGATTTTTCGACCATGTTAATTCAATTCTCAAATATGCAGATTACTGGTGTCTTGATATCAATGACCTTCATGTATGTTATTAAGGACATCGGTTTGAATGATATTTAAAAATTTTTAGGCGGCAGTCATCGCCTATAAAAGATTATTATATATATATATATATATATATATATATACAGGGTGCACGATTTATCTGAAGACATTGAAATATCTCGAGAACTATGCATTGGATAAAAAAAGTGGTTAATGAAAGTTGTTAGTCTCGAAGGGGGACATCCAATGATACCAAACTCGACCTCCCACCCCACCCCCTGGGGGTGGGGGTTGGGGGCAACTTTGAAATCTTAAATGGGAACCCCCATTTTTTATTGCAGATACAGATTCTACGCCACAAAATACGTAAATTTTGTCCGAAACTTTTTTTTTGATTCGTGATAGATGGCGCTGTAATCGCAAAAAATTATATTTTCCGCAATTCTCCAGAAATGATCATTGGATTGAGAAATAAAAAATACCTGTTCAATATTTTTAAAGAACATAATAAAAGTTATTCCCCCTCCATCCTCTTGGGGTAGGGTGGGTGGTAACGTTCAAATCTCAAATGGGGATCCACAATTTTCATTGCAGAATTAGATTGTACGTGAAATTTTTATTGAAACAATTTTTTTCATTGAAACAATTTTTTATAATAAGCCGTAGTTCGCCATACACCCACAGTGGCGCGTCGAGCAGTTCCCTCTTCGATTCGGGTTCCCATTTGAGATTTGAACGTTACCATCCACCCTACCCCGAGAGGAGGGGGGAATAACTTTTATTATGTACTTTAAAAATATTGAGCAGGTATTTTTTATTTCTCGATCCAATGATCATTTCTGGAGAATTGCAGAAAATATAATTTTTTGCGATTACGGCGCTATCTATCACGAATCAAAAAAAAAGTTTCGGACAAAATTTATGTATTTTGTGGCGTAGAATCCGTATCTGCAATAAAAAATGGGGGTTCCCATTTAAGATTTCAAAGTTGTCCCCAACCTCCACCCCCAGGGGGTGGGGTGGGAGGTCGAGTTTGGTATCATTGGATGTCCCCCTTCGAGACTAACAACTTTCATTAACCACTTTTTTTTATCCAATGCATAGTTCTCGAGATATTTCAATGTCTTCAGATAAATCGTGCACCCTGTATATATATATATATAACAAAACTTAAAAGAATGAATGTATTATATTAGAATTTTTTATTTGTGTCAAAACCAAAATGTTATAATAATACAGAATACTTTTGGTTTAGATTCTTTGAGGGTGAAGTGCACGAGAGAGGTGAAACCACTTTCTCCCTGACACATATTATATTGCACATTATTCTATTCATGATTAATACAGTTTCGTATATTCCAAAATATACGGTACTTAAAGCAACTAAATTTATTAAATATTTACTATAAATATTCATATGTGTCAATTTATACTACATGGGCTGAAAAGTTTTTGGCTTAACAATGAAAAAACGATTTTTTTAATGAAAAAGTGTTTTATTCCTCGACATAATCTCCATTTAGAGTAATGCACTTAGTGTAACGGTCCGCTAACATTTCGATGCCGGTCTTATAGTGCTCGGTATCAAGTCCCTCAAAATAGGCATTTGTTTCCAACTTGACCTCCTCATTCGAGTAAAATCTTTTACCAGCGAGCCACTGCTTCAGTCGGGGAAAAAGGAAATAGTCGCTGGGGGCCAGGTCTGGAGAATACGGGGGATGCGGGACCAATTCATTCATAGCGCAATTTCTTTAATTTATCGGTCGTATCGCGAGCCGAGTAAGCTGAAGCATTGTCTTGGTGAAACAAAATTTTTTTCTTTGCCAAATGTGGCCGTTTGACCTTGACCTCGTCGTCCAATCGATCCAGTAATGTACAGTAATATTCTTTATTGATAGTTTTACCATGTTCAAGATAATCAATGAATATTATGTTATGCGCATCCCAAAAAATACTGGCCAAAACCTTGCCGGCTGATTGTTGTGTCTTCGGGCGCTTCGGACGGCTTTCACCAGGCAATAACCACTCCGCTGACTGCCGATTGGACTCCGGTGTGTAGTGATGGATCCATGTTTCATCCATTGTGACAAATCGACGTAAAAACTCTTTCTTATTGCGGTTAAACAGGGCCAGATTTTGCTTTGAAAGTCGAACACGTTCCGCTTTTTGCTCAATTGTCAAAAAACGCTGCACCCAACGCGCGCAAAGCTTTTTCATATGTAAATATTCATGAATGATATGACCAACGCGTTCCTTTGAGATGCCTATGATGTTAGCTAGCTCACTCAATTTCATTTTGCGGTTATTCAACACGATTTCACTGATTTTCTGGATGTTTTCTGGAGTAACTGCCTCATTTGGCCTTCCTGAACGTGGTGCATCATTTGTGCTCGTACGGTTACGACGAAACTCAGCAAACCAATATTTGATGGTTGAATTCGGTGGGACAGATGTGCCGTAACATTTATCAAGCCATGCCTTTGCTTCAACTGTGTTTTTTCCCATCAGGAAGCAATGTTTAATCAAAACACGAAATTAATTTTTCCCATAGTAAAGATAAATTCAGAGGTAATGTCACTTCGAAAGCTATAACTTGTACACGAGTCAACGAAATATCATGAAATTTTTACAGCGTCTAAGTTAAGGTTGGTACTCTATAGGAAATATAAGGATTTTTAGTTTGTGGCGCCATCTATATGTCAGGCCAAAGACTTTTCAGCCCATGTAGTAGAAGTAAGTCATGTGATTGAAAAACTCACCAATGTATTGTCCTGAAAAATAAATTTTTTTTTAATATGAATTCAGCCAAATAATGCACATAATCTTTACGTATGCTGTAATAACAGGAGCGCTATTTCGAGGTAAACGTGTAACTGCATTAATGATAGAATATATGTAAATGAACAGTACACTTGTGCACAGGAGCCTTAGAGTCATGGTCTCAACAATACAGTCTGTAAGAGCGTGTACGGGTTAATGTGTAGAAAAATTTATTTTTAATGATTTTTAAGTACATGGATTTGTTGTACTCCATGAGAAGAAAAATGCTATACCATTAACAATGAGTCCAGTCACCACAGGCATTGATAATTGGCAACTGGCATACTTCCCACTAAGTTGACTGCATATTCATTCGGTAAAGACCTCCAAATAAGACGAATTTGTCGTGTCAGCTGTTTCAAAGTGCATACTCTTTTTCCTCGAAGCTTGTGCTTGAGATATGTCCACACATTTTCAATGGGATTTGCATCTGGCGACTGCGATGGCCAATCAAGTGTGACGATGCCAGACTGCTCTTTCCACTCGGTGCAAAGCTGCTTCGGTGTTTTGGGTCGTTGTCTTCCTGTAAGATCCAGTCCTCGTTTTTTTTTATGAAGCATCGTTCAGCAGTCGGCAACAAACACTTCTCATAAATTTTAAACATTAAGGTCGGGTTCCGCTTAAACAAATTCACAATTTTTTTTTCCATATTCGACGTCACTTTGCCTATCGAGCCACGTTCTGGCAAGTCATCGACATTTTTGATCTTCTTATATTGCTGAATCCACTTAGCGACGAACGATTTTGACTTTCCCATGTATTTAGCAACCACTGCATATGACATTTTTGGTCCTTTGGGGCGGGAACAAAGGAACCTCGTAGGGCGATGCGCATGCGGCACTCATGGCGGTTAACGTGTTTCTCAGGTTAGAGTTCGACGCCAACTGAATCTTTTATGACAAAGCATTCACGACAAAGATTTCATCTATCGGTTCACAAAAAAACTAGGACGATATTTGAAGCCAACTGCCATTTATGCCGTGCACGCTCTTACTTTACAGACTGTGTATGTCGAGATTGATGTCCTCAGGTGGTAGTATCATTTATTATTTATTTATCATTTTATCTAGTATATTCCACAAATTTCTTTTGTTAATAACTTTTTAAGCACCGACTAAAACCTTTTAGAAATTATTCAGTCATGTTCTTGATAATAAGTGAGGGTCAAAGATTTTCAATTTGTACATGTCGAAGATGGTACCAACAATCTGCATGTTTACTATTAGATATTTCTTGTCTATTTTTGTGAACATTGCATATTTCTTTAAATTTATCCTTCTAAAACTCCTTCTGTGATTAAACCATCCTATATAATATAATAATAAAATCATTAACATCTCTCTCTCTCTCTTCCTTTTTATTTTTTTTCGTCAGTATATTGTACGGAGTGTTTCATTAACAAAAATATGCTTAAATATATCAAAAACATCGCGTTTTAGAAAAAAACTCATAACTCAATTCTAAACTTCAACTTATATAACTATAATGATATAAAAGAAGCTCGAAACATTGACTAGAATCTACAATAAAAAATTAATTTTCTATTAAAAATTTTAATGGGTAACCTTTACATATATATACGCGACTTTTTTAATATATTTTTAATATATTTAAACATATATATTTTTTTTAACAGAATAGTTGATATTGTATATCAGCAATATCGAAGATAATTAAAAATGAACTTGATTTTATTACAAAATAATTATATTTCAATCTGTTTAACTCTTCCCTCTCTTTCTCTTTCTCTCTCTTTATATCTTAATTTCTCTCACGTATACGCGTATTATCGCGCGCAACTTTGCTCAGCAAAAGCAGTGTACATGCAATTGCAATTATCGATACGATATATAACAATCATTACAAAATCAAGATGCAAACATTACACTCTATGTTCGTTCGCAATTCTTTGGCATTGCCGTATGTAATTTTTTCTTTCTTTTCTTCGTGTGAATATATTCGAAGCAGAATCGAGACGACAAATCTCACAAATTGCAACGTCTATATTATATTATTATATAATATTATAATTACTTTCTATATATCTCTTTTCTATATATCTCTCGGTACAAACGCACTGTGGGAGGGTAACTACCACGAAAAATTGAGGTATGTATCGTTAGGCACGTAATTATCGGCTCTCCAATGAATCTCTAACGTTTAATCGTTATGTGATTAAATGTTCGTTAACTGTTAACGGCCTATAACTTAATATGCGATCGTTTTCTGCGCGTGAAAAAAAAATATATATATAATAAATATATAGCATACGTATGTATATACAAAGTGCTAAAGACGTATCGTATTATTCTCGTCTATGGAAGAAGAATCACCTTCCATATTATATCGAACAAATGGTTATCTTCGATATAATTAAAGATTCGCAACACGTGTATCATAACAAAATTTTAAGTATCTTTTTGTTTCTTCTGAAGAATTCACTGACAAATACTTCATCTATAATATTATACAACTGAAAAATAGAATCGCATTCATCCAGTTTCGCATTACAGAACACTTTGTATGCTACACGTGTATCTACATTCAATACACACACATATACACACATCATATGTGCACGCGCACGCCCGCACGCACATATATGTGTATATATGTACATATACTTCTATATAATTGTATATATACTTCTATATAATATATCCGTTTGTATATAAAATATATACGTACGTACAATAGTAATATTAAATATCATTCGTTATTTCGTATAATTATAAGTATCCTCTCTTGAACGCGCGCTCAACTCCGACACACGATATAGTATAGTCACGATCAATAACGATAGAATTTATATACGACACTGGGAGAATTACTCACGTGTATTCTTCTTTTCTCTTTCTCTCTCTCTCTCTCTCTCTCTCTCTCTCTCTCTCTCTCTCTCTCTCTCTCTCTCTCTCTCTCTCGCTCTCTCTCTCTCTCTCTCTCTCTCTCTCGCTCTCTCTCGCTCTCGCTCTCTCTTTCGCTCTCGTTCTCGCTCTCGCTCTTTCTCTCTTTCTCTCTTTCTCTCTCTCTCTCTCTCTCTCTCTCTTTCTTTCTCTCTCACGCGAATCTCGGCGAGACGGTGTTTCGATTCTCGCTTTGTTAATGATGGGATAAGCTCGACGATGTTCGACGCTCGCTCGCTCGCCTCGCTGGTTCTCTTCTTTTTCCTTTTCTTGTGCAGTTTGACATCAAGCGCGTTGATGTGCATAGAAAAATAATGGAAGAAAGAAGATAATATATTCACACGAACGCGCATCCGAGGACTCGCGACGGGAATACAAGCAGACCTGACAAGCTATTCGCTATTTCACTGCAACAAGTTCGACTTGTCTTAAAGTTGTATTTCTGAAACAACCAGTGTCTACGAATAACTACGAATAGTAGAACAAATATTACTCAAATATATATTTCTCTAAGTAGATCTACGATTTATAAATTCGTTCGCATTTCGCTATCGATAAAAAAATAAAGATATAATTTTCAATAATAAAAACATTTTCTCGACAAGAGAAAATGCAGAATTCGTTCGATCAAGCCTTCAATTTCTATATAGAAACAGTTTTTGAAAAAGTTACATCTCTCTCTCTCTTTCTCTCTCTCTCTCTCTCTCTCGAAGTCGTGCGCGAGCATCGTCGAAATGGTTCATCCTTACATTACTTCGATTACATTAATAAGGCCTTAAGAATGTCACAGTACGATTATTACGAAGGAATGTGTTCAAAGCGTCCTACATCGAACGTTTATCTCGAATATAATTAGCTCGTTAGAAAAGAAAAGAAAAAGAAAATACGAAAAAGGAGGAAAAGGAGACATGAAAATCGATGAAGGAAGATAAAAGAAAATATATAAGTCATTATTCGCGTTTATGCAATACGGTAGTATCAATTTACGAGCTTACTCATAAACTACGGACTTATACGGGGAAGAAGAGACTAAAGAGAAGCTCAGATGAACACACACACACAAAACAAAAAGAAGAACATAACCGCTGAATATAGTTGCGAGTTTCGACAAACTTAAATTCTCTCATCATCTTGTACGTGGAATGTATGTAATAATTTTATGTTTGCTATCATTAATCGTACTGCATTGAGTATGTTACTCAAATAGAATACTCATCTCATACACAATACAGTATAAAAGTTGCAACAACATTGCTGCAACGTTGCAGCAATATTGTTGCAACTTCTATACTATATGGGCATGTAATTATGTAATCTTTCTTTCTCTTGAAAAAAGAGGGAAGTACAATTGAGCGAAAAATTATAAGACAAAATAGAAGTCAATCAGAGGTAGAAAGACAATAAAACAAAATCCATGTATATGTGCATGTGTATCGATTAATAAATCTAACCTAAGGTGAGTTGGTTTAAAATTGCGTTAATGGCACTTAAAAGTAATCAATTTAATGAATCCAAGAAGGAACAAGATATATACACAGATATCTGCTCTTTCTCTTCTATTGCTCTTTCTTTCGTTTTTTATCATTTATGTAGATATAAATATATTTCTTTCTTATTTAGTCTTCTCGTCTATTTATTATTTTTCCATTTGACATTGCAATATTACATGAGAATCTTTTTCTAAGAAATTTCACCCCTATTTCCTGCAATCCTTTTCAACTTGAATACGACAATGAGCAGCATATTGGCAATATGCGAATAAATGGGCAGCAGATTCGATTAGAATGCCACAGCAGATCCATAGATCTAATCTATACCTGCATTAAGCTCGTATCCGATAGATCCTGCTAACATTATTTGACAACAAATTTAGAGTACAAAGGACCTTGCACCTAACATATGGATTTTGGTTTCCAGCCAATTTTTCTGAAACTCATATATGTTGTACTATATAACCACCCGAGCAAAAGTCTCTATGGAACCTAAGTCCGAAAATAATTATCGAGATACAAAGGTAGAAAGTTTTGTTTTAGCCCTCATTATTGTCAGAAATCTGGCGATAAATGGGATATGTTTATGTGTGTGTGTGTGTGTGTGTGCGTGTGCGCGTGTGCGTGTGTGTGTGTGTACGTGTGTGTGTTCTAATTATTTATTGTTTATTTTCCTTTCCCCATTTTAATAATATTACTGCTTGCCGATAATATTGTCTGAGTAATCTTTTGAAACTATCGTTTTTACGACTAATTCGGCGTTTTTTAAAAAAACCGTTTTTAAGACTACTCCTCAATTGATACTTCATAGCGAACAGCTTTTCACGACTATTGTTCGTGACGAATTGTTGTCGAATATTCTCCAAAACGAGTCGTTTTCACGACTTTTCACTACTTCTTGAAACATGGCTGCAAGAAACGCACACATGCACACACGCACGTACGCACGCACGCACACACGCACGCGCGCATACACACACACACACATACATAAACATATCCCATTTACCGCCAGATTTTTGATAATGATGAGGGCTAAAACGAAACTTTCCACCTCTGTATCTCAATAATTATTAATTTTCAGACCTTCCATAAGTTCCATAAAGACTTTTGCTCGGGCGGTTATATAGTACAACATATATCAGTTCCAGAAAAATTGGCCGGGAACCAAACTCCATATATTGAGTGCGGGATCCTTTAGCGAGATCTGCGGTATGCTTCGTTTTAACGCGTTCAAATGGTTGACAAATTCCGTACGGTTTCCGCCATCGTACTCTATCATAAATCATATTACACTCTGGTAACAAGCTGCTGAAAATTTTAAATAAATACTGCGCAAAATCAGTTTCTACAGGTTTGATTATCCGGGACGTTATTTACATCCAAGTAGGAAATCTGCTCTCTTCCATCAAACAGTTTAAGTGTTAATACTCTAAAGTTAACGTCAATTATGAAAATCGGAAAATCAAGAAGTGATGATGAACGATAACGTTTGTCAAGAGTGAAGCGACTCCGGATCGCTAAAAAAAACATACAAATATTAAAATAAAAATCATGTTTGCGAGTTACGAGACATCGTGTGCACACAAGTCCGAGCTTCTCGACTAGATTCTCTCTCCCTTAATGACGACGCGGAATGACAACGGCAATGCTAGACCGTGCAACCGGCATCCGACGTCGTCGGCACATATGGACTACCCTGCCGATAGAAATCGGCCTCGTACTCTTCAACTTTGACCGGATGGTATTCGGTGACGCAGTTCTGCGGCTGGTTGAGGGCAGGCGGTGGCGGCGGCGGCGGCGGTGCCGCCTGCTGAACGAAATTGTCCTGGTAGCTCGGCAGCTGGATCGGCTCGGCGAACTGCTGATAGGAAGTCGCGCTGTCGGCGCCCTGCTTCAGACACGTCGGAGTATGCAGACTTAGCATGTCAACCAACCTACGCCTCTGCGTCTCCAGCTCCTGAATCTGTGACTTGAGGTCGTGATTTTGCGTCTCCAGGATCTCGGATTCCTGCACGAGAATCACTGTCTTCTCACGCTTCTTCAGCCGGCACTTGGTTGCTGCAATTTTATTGCGCTCGCGCCGTCGACGACGCCGTTCCTCATCCTCCGGCGTCAGCTGCAAAAAGCGCCATCCATGTATCTTCAGAATCAAACAAAGAAACAAAATGTGAGACACGGCCTTGATTTTCGTGCCCGCGCGTCGCGGTGGTTTCGCAGTTCTGCCGACTACCATCTTTTTTCAGTCTTCTTCACTGGAGACTGTTTAGAACATCCGTGGTCTTCCGATTCGTATGTATTAATCGGGTATCCAGGAGAAATTAAAAGCCTCAACTCATCGCCTCCTTTTCTCGCGTCAAGGAGATGCCAAAGTGGAAAATGACGCCAAAGACGAAAATGTCCAAAAAAAGCCCAAAAGTGTCGATAACATAAAAGCGATCATCAAAACGTTATTTCAAATAAGTATTAATACAATCACATGACCCTTTTGAGATTTCTTTTATACTTATAAATCTCATATAAATGTATATATTGCATTGTTTTATCATATTTAGCGGAAAATATCACTAGTATATCGTATAGAAAACTTTCTGCATATTTTTAAGCTTCTAAATTCAGTTAATCAAGGTATAGAAATGTCCCTTAAAATTTTCCTGAATTGAACAAATATACTTTCAGCATATACAACCTGCGGAATTTTTGCATCAGGCAAATTTGCGCTAACAACTCAATATCAATTCAAAATTTATTATTTTTATGATATATTAAGTAATATTCCAATTCATTTTTGTCCTCCCCCCTCTGTCTTTCTCTCAGAAATTTTAAATTCGGTTAAAGATTTATTATTATAAAAATATCACTATATATTGTACTATAAATATTATTATTATATTATTATTATAAATATTACTATTATATATATTTCCTATCATTTTCCCATACTTTTCTTTATCCTTACAGTTTATTCTACAGTTCATTCTTTTGATTCTCTATTACATTTTTATATTTTAATATCAAGTCCGTTAAAATCAATTTCCTCATTTCTGAGAAATTTTAGAAATATTTCGTTATGTACTCGATTTCTTTTCGTTCATTTTTACTACTCTTACGAAAAAATACTCAAATATTGAGTATTTACACTCAATTGTTCGAATTTACTTTCAAATGTATGTATATATACTCAAATTTGAGAGTAAATTCGAACAATTGAGTGTTGATATTCAATATTTGATTGTTTTTTCCGTAAGGGTAATTATACGCTTTTTAGTATTATATCATCAAAAACATTTCGACATTATTTCCTATCAACCTATTTGACACTAAAAAGGCACTTCTAGAAGATACGATACCTGTATAATTCAAGATCATTGAACCAGCATTTTACATTTCTATGCTTCTTAAATTATATTAAGTCATTAAATATGAAATTTCCGATTTCCTTAAGTACTTGAGTTCGACAGTCGATATCTCTGACATTTCACTTTTATAATTTTTGATTTTTTGTTGTTGTGAGGGTACTCTTTCAAATGCATGTTTTGATTTGTGATTACCTTTCGAGTTTTATGACAGAAATTTTTGTTTAACCCTTTCACTGCGGCGCGATCTCGGAGTAATCCATCAATAGGGACGGCGCGTTATTCGCACGTCAGTCGCTGCGCTGCGCAGACCAGTGACTAGTGACCAAAACAGTATCCGGAGATTTGATACTATTCTTAGGATTTAAAAAATAATAATTGCAAATAAATTAAAAATATCCATTTCTTATTTATTTTAAGTAACTTTTTAAGCTATTTTAATTTACTTAACTTGCAGATTTCTTCAATAATAATGAGTAATTAAATATAAAGGAAAAAATCCGAAATTGATAATGAGAAACAAATTCATTTTAACATAACAACGACAAACAATTTTAAGATAATGAACGAATAAAGGTAATAAAAAGATAATAGAAACAATTTAATAATCAATTTCCGTGTGATATATCCTAAAGCATGGATCAACGCATAAACCTACATCACATTCTTTGCATTCGTATCTATTTTCTCGACGAATTTTATGTTTACTACATACTGCACATTTTCGCGTTTGATTTTTTTTTTTCGAAGACGGATTAAAATATGTGCTTGAAAAATGCCTTTCAATGAGACGTAATGGACCGTTAGTATTTCTTTTGCCTTGGTATGTACAATGAAGTTCGTAGATATTTTTGAAATATTTGTTTTGCAGAAGGCATATATTTACACCTTTCGTATGTATTGATGGACTTGTGAGGGCGTACATATACGCCTTTTATATATATTGAAAGACTTGTGAGAGCGTATATATACACCTTTTGTAGTCAAAGGGTTAACCATGGATAAGTCAAAAGTTTGATTATTTTCGAATATGAGTTCCGTCGTGGAAAACAACTCGAAATATTAATGAAGTGTTTGGTGAAGATGTGGCTAATAAACGCACAGTGTGTCGATGGTTTAAGAAGTTTCGTTCTGACAATTTTAATCTTGAAAATGAACCACATGGATCCGAGACCAAGATGGATAATGATGAGCTGAAAGCTGTAGTGGAACCGGATACATCTCCAACTATACGTGAATTAGCAGCAAGGTTTAACATTATTATTTCAACATTGGACCATTTGAAACAAATCGGTAAAGAAACTGGATAGATGGGTTCCATATGAATTAAACGAATTAAACGTCAGAAATAAATCATTTCGGAGTTTGCCTTTCTTTACTATCATGACATAAAGGCGAATTATTTTCGTATTACGTGTTACGTTGTTATGTGTGATGAAAAATGGATTATTTACGACAATCGCAAGCGGCACAATGGTTAGATAAAGATAAAATGCTGAAACACAGCCCGAAGCCGAATATTCATAAAAAAACTAATGATGTCTGTTTGGTGGTCCAACACTGGTATTATCCACTACAGCTTCATGAAACCTGGTCAATCGATTACAGCGGATGTCTACTGTAACCAACTGAACGAAATGATGAAGATGCCTGCGATTAAACAACCGAAGTCGGTCAATAGAGGCAGGCCAATCTTCTTACAAGACAACATTCGGCCACATGTCGCACAAACAACATGCTGCTCAAACTATAGGAGCTGGACTTGAAAATTCTTTATCACGCACCGTATTTACCAGACCTTGCACCAATTGACTACCACTTTTTCCAGGCATTGGACCACTTCTTGCAAGGAAAAGTATTCAATTCTCAACAAACTGTGGAAAACATCTTCCGCGATTTCATCGTCACCAGCTTTTCAGGCTTCTTCGTGCTTCTGCTAGCATAAATAAGCTACCGTTAAGATGGCAGAGCTATGTCGATAGTTTAGGCACATATTTTGACTTGTACTACTTCTAGTTTGAGATATAATAAACTAAACTTTTCATTCGAAATCGGATATTTCATATTTAATGATCTAATATGATATAAATTATAAGTTTAGCTAAATGTTCTAGATAAAGTGTTCATAGAAACTAGTTAATAATATTAAGCTAAGAGTTAACTTAAACCAAAATTTTACTAAATCGTAGATGAAACCAAAGTTGATGGAAACAGGCATTAATGCTTTAGACTAAAACTTCGAGACTTTGTATGTTCGTGCTTAAAATTTCATAACTTTTGAGATTTTGTTTTTGAGATATCAAAAACAAAATTCGGAAAATATATGTATACGTAGTTTTCACAATTTTTCCAACTTTCATTTGGAATTTTAAGGGGGCATGTACATCTAGTAAAGTCCAAAAAATTGATTTTTCGTTTTTTATATTTTCTTAAAACTTCATACGTAGACAATATTTTCTCTAAATTTTAAGTCGATATTGCAACAAATGACAAAGTTATAAGCCTGAGAATATGTTGGAAACTTGTACAGATGGATGTCACTCAGGTAGCGTGATCTGACTGCCCGTCCTGTGTATTATTCTTCACGAATTTATTATGTTTCTCGCTGTTGTATATCTGCACACAGCCTATTTTAGCCACCATTTTGAACGCAATAGCTATCCAGACATAAATATAGCTTAATTCGTCAGTAACTTGTCGTCCATGCAGCTGACAGTTAGAGCCGAGATCGAAGCTTTCATTTCGCAGTATTCTAAGTGAAAATGGAAGAAAGAAAAGAAAGAAATCGAGACAAGATCATATTTCTGGAAGATTCAGGAAAGATGTAAAACGAAAAAGAATGCCACTTAAAAATCGGTACGAAGCCAAATGTTACGTCCTGAAGGAGGAACGCAACTTGACGCATACTCTCACAAGCTCCGACGTACTCGCAAGTCTGCGGTGCAGATCAAGGATCGGAATGACCCCTTTATCTGGCGCGGACATACGTCGGTGGTCTTTTATTTAGGTCAAGGAACTGAATCCTTTTACTTGGGATAGGACCGTGAGCGACAGTTGAGGGATGGGAGAATTTTTTATTGTGAATAATTGGTTGGAAAACGTGATTGGTTTTTATTACAAATTTACAATTACAAATAACTTGTTTTATTGATGGTTAGGCGGAAGTTCACAATGAAAGAGAATTTGAAAGATTTTATAATGTATACGTACACATATACTAGGTGCGCAACTAAGTTTCCGGGTTTTTGATCAATGAAAAATGGAAAATTTCAAGAGAAATACAAAAAATGGTTTATTCAAAGTATCGTCCCTCGCTAGCTACACATTTTTGCTATCTCTCTGGCAATACCGCGACGGTAAAATAATGCGTCTTTAGACCGAAACTATTCATCCAACCATTTTTGCACTTCTTCGAAATTGGCCAAGTGTTGCCCAGCCAAGCCATGCGCCATCGACCGGAACAAGTGATAATCGGAAGGGGCCAGATCTGACGAATACGGTGGGTGCGATAGCAGATCCCATTTCAGCGTTTTTATGGTATCCTGGACGATGAAAGTGCGATGGCGTTATCGTGCTGCAATATCACTCGTTCGTGTCTCGTGTCTCATTCTGGCCGTTTTTCGAGCAATGCATGGTTCAAATTGATCAGTTGTTGTCGGTAGCGATGCCCATTGACAGTTTTGTCCGGTTTCATCAGCTCATAGTACACGATTCCTTTCTGGTCCCACCAAACACAGAGCATTGTCTTCTTTCCGAAGCGATTTGGCCGTGCCGTCGATGTTGATGCTTTGCCAGGTGAAAACCACGATTTTTTGCGTTTGGGATTCTCGAAATATATTCACTTCTCGCCAGTAACAATTCGATGTAGGAAACTCTTTCTTTCATGCCGCAAAAGCAAAATTTCGGAAGTGGCTCTTCGATTTTCCATCTGTATCTCAGTCAATTCATGCAACACCCATTTTCCTTCCTTTTGAATTTTTGCCATGGCATGTAAACGTTTGGAAATACCTTGGCGAGTCATGTTTAATGCCTCCGCAAGTTGATCTTGTGTTTACGTATCATCTTCATCCAATAACGCTTGCAGATCGGCGTCTTCAATTGTTTTTGGTCTTCCGGAGCGCCCCTTGCCCTCAGTGTCGAAATCGCCACTTCTGAAGCGTTTAAACCAATCTTCACAGGTAGTTTTCGATGGTGCATGTTCGCTGCAGGCCTCCTCAAGCAAACGACGTGCTTCAGCTGCACTTTTTGTGAAGTTAAAGCAGAAATGCAAAGCTTCCTGCAAATGCTGTTTATTTGGCACAAAACTCGACATCTTCGTTGTTAGAAAAAATATTTTTGCGTTGTGATATGTGTTGGTATTACAACTGGTTATTGTTAACAGATGTCCAAGCTATAAAAAAAATACAACTTCAGACATGTATGTCGACTATATGTGTCGTAGCGCCATCCATGTGTGAAACCCGGAAACTTAATTGCGCACCTAGTATGTATAAACAATCGCGGTCTGAGCAAAATTCCGTGTTCGTTATGTCCGATTAAGATCGACAAGATTGGGCCACTGACACCGGATTTCACAATTAAGGAGAAATGCCAAGGGGGATAGAAAAAAGGAAGAAAAAGGAAAGGAAAAGAAAAGAGAAGAAAAGAAGAAAAATGAAAATGAAAAAGACAGGGGTCACTCAAGCAAAAGAAAGCAATAGATAATTTACTGCTGGATCTATACTATTTATCGAAAATTAAAAGTGTAATTACTGCGTGTCGGTGAGGACCCAAGTTGGATGACCCAAGTTTTGTGCCAAGAATAAGAAGCTGGTTTCCGCTGGATTGTTCACGATGGTCCAAAAATGCACGAGCTCTTTGCACGGAATAATTAACAATTGGCGAGATACTGATTTGTCTAAGCCACTAGTAGGTTAGATTGTTAAGAGACCCTGAAGGGTACTGAAGAGAAGATTCTGTCCTGGCTGCGGGTCGGTCGAGAAGAGAAGTGGCATAGCCTTTTCGTTTTACTCAAAACGTCACCTCGGTCGAGAGGATGGAGTTTTGGAAATTGCATCTAAGGTTTATGTCCAAATATGAGTATAGGATTTTGTTGCAAAACTTTTCGAAAGTGGGGTTTTAGGGAGGCCTGAGATAAATATTGTAAAGGATGGGGTATCTATGGCAGTAAAAGACTTCAAAGTTTCGCTAGGTCTAGTCAGAGGTTGCGCGTAATAAAAATTTATGAATAAACGTGGGAAAACGCATGAGTTTCCGAAGATCAAAGGCTAGTAGTGTCATATGACAGTATGAAAGATTGTCTGGTCGGTCCGTCTTCAAAGAAAATTGTTGTTCCAAACAGGAAGTTATTCAAGGTTATTTGGAAAGGAAAACATCTGGCTAAAATAACTCAGCGGATCTTTCTAACAGAAATAGTGAAACTTCGGTGATTAAAACAGAGAGAAAAAAAAAAGAGAAATCTGTGTGTGTGACGTCACTGTGCTCGGAGGGTCGCGGAACATGATCATTTGGTCGTATAATATAAAATTTAATTTGCCTTATTTGATTATGAATTTAGAGTACGCGGAGTCCGCAGGACGTAACACAAAAGAAACGAAGCAAGTACTAGTGCCAGTGCGAAAAAGTTATAAAGTGCGGACAACATTCCAGTTCCGGAAACGGGATATCAAATTTTGAACTTCTTAAGTGTTTTCTACTATATCGGAATGTTATTAGCTATATAGGTTGCGTGAAAAGTTCGCGGATCGAAACTGAAATAAAGAATACCAAATTCTAAAAATGATTTTATTCTTCAATATAATCTCCATTAACTTCAATACACTTGCCCCAATGGCTCTCCAATAATTTTATTCCATCGCGGAAGTGTGTTTCTGGAAAGTCTGCGAAATATGCCTCTACGGCTGCTATAGCTTCTTCATTCGACAAAAAATGCTTTCCACGGAGGAATTGTTTCAGGTTACGGAACAGATAGAAGTCGCTGGGTGCCAAATCTGACGAATACAGTGGATGATCAAGCAATTTGTACTTCAATTCATTGAATTTAGACATTGACAAAACACTTTTGTGAGCAGGTGCGTTGTCTTGATGAAAAATGATTTGTTTGTGCTGCAAACCAGGTCTTTTCTCACGAATGTTTGCGTCCAATTGATCCAAAAGATTACAATAATATTCAGAGTTAATTGTTTTACCTTTTTCCAGATAGTCAATTAACAAAATCCCTTTAGCATCCCAAAAAACTAATACTAAATCTTTTTTGCCGATCTTTCATGCTTTGTTTGCTTTGGAACTGAACATTTAGCTTCAGTCCACTGTAAACGTTCCTGTTTCAATTTAGGATCATGGTGATAGATCCAAGTCTCATCCATAATTATAAAACGACGCACAAAATCGGTTTTATTCTTCTTAAAACGATCCAAATGATGCTGAGAAATTTGCTTTCGAGCGAGTTTTTGTTGAATTGTTAACGTATGCAACACCACTTTTCCAAACACCTTTTTCATTTGTAATTCTTTATGCAAAATATGCCGTACCCGTTCATCTGAAATGCCTATGGTATGAGCAATTTCACGCGTAGTCACACTTGGATCTTCAGAAACAATAACATGTATTTGCTCAATGATTTCTGGTGTTGATGCGCTTTTTGGACGTCCACTGCGTGGATCATCTTCAATGCTTTGTACGACCACGTTGAAACTCAAGTGCCCATTTACAAACCATTGTTTTTAAAGGAGTAGATTCTCCTAACACATTTACCATCTCGGAATGAATTTCCATTGCCTTTAAACCTTTTTTAACAAAGAACTCAATCACTGCACGCTGTTTCAAATTTTCCATTGCAAACAAATATACTGACATGTCAACTTCAATTGGCTCGTAAACACAGAAAGAATTGACAGATGGAAATGAAACCTAACCTAGGTTCATGTGAAGAGTGATTTTATATAACCGACTACAATTTATAATTCTACTGTTTATTTATAGATGCCGCTCCGTGAACTTTTCACGCAATCTGTCTATGTATTATTGGCTATGCGCAAAATAGTGACGAAAGCTTGAATAATCTAATTTGGAAAATAGCTTCAAAAACAATATACGTACAGCGAAATCATTATTGTTGAAATTGCTATATATATAGCTACTTGCATGTTTAATAATGATGCAGCTTCATTATTACAAAAAATGCATATAATGAACATAATCGAGTTGAACGCATATCAATACGTTGTACGGGAGGACGGTCGCGCAAGCTGAGACATGCGCGTTTGAAAATACTAAAGAAGCGCGAATATATCGTCACTAATAAAATACCTAGCTATACCATCCGTCGCGGAAAATCTGCGTCATGGCTCTGGCATTGATGATTCAATGTCAGTTTAACAAATTTCATGTTTTATCAACGACTGAACATTCAAACGCGTTTTTCTCGAAATAATTTTTGTCACACTGGTACCAGAAATGACTCGAAAATCACTGAACTAATTTACCTGCAACTTTTTTCTATTTATTCTATACATTATTCTCTACCGCATATCGTAGGATTTTTTTTACGGTATTTAGTTTATGATATTTAGTTTTCTTTTTACAGTAGAAAAACGAATGAATTTTTCCCTGAAAATTCAATATCGGCTACGATACGGGAAAAATTATATGATATTATCTATTTTAATATCCTATTTCTCTTTTTTGTTTCAGTTGAGTTTTAGGAAAGCTATTAGGTGCTTGAATTAATTTTCGCTGTTGACTAATAGAGATCAGTAGTTGTGTTATTTCAACATGGCCGAAAGTAACCGTTGGTGTGTATGAAATTACTGTCAATAGGCTTTAATAATCAGTATGTGACATTAGATCGGAATGCAAAGAACACAATTTTTGATTGCATTGAAGATGTCGGGTTTTATACCGAAAAAGGAGCATTTGCGGGAAATATTACTTTTCTGCTTTTATCTCAAGAAATCTGCTGCTGAAAGTCATCGTTTGCTAGTGGAGGCTTATGGGAAGCATACTCTATCTGAAACAACTTGCAGAGATTGGTTTAGATGATTCAAAGACAATTTTGACGATTTTAACATGAATGACAAAGAGCGCCCTGATCAGCCGAAAAAGTTTGAAAATGAAGGAATGGAGGCATTACTGGAAGAAGTTTAATGTCAGATGCTCAAAGAGTTGTCGAAAACACAACATGTCAATAAGTCAACAATTAGTAAACATTTAAAAACAATGGGAATAATTCAGAAGCTAGGAAACTGGATCCCACATGAATTGAGAGAAAGAGACATTGTGGAACGTTTGACCATTTGTAAGTTGCTGCTTCAAAGACAAAAACGGAAGTCGTTTTTGCATCGAATTATGACTGGCGATGAAAAATGAATTCGTTACGACAATCCTAAGCGCAAGAAATCATGGGTGCGTTCCGGCGAACCATCAACATCAACGCCACAACAGGACAGAAGAAGGTCATGCTGTGCATTTGGTGGAATCAAGTCGGTATAGTGTATTATGAGCTGCTGCAACTAAGTCAAACCATTAATGCTGAACGCTACCGACGACAATTACTCAATTTGAATCGAGCACTCAAAGAAAAACGCCCACAATATGTCAAAAGATATGACAAAATTATTCTTCCCTATGACAATGCTAGACCACATGTTGCAAAACTAGTGAGGGAAATCTTGGAGACACTTAGATGATATATCCTACCCCACCCGTCCTATTCACCAAACATTGCTCCTTCAGATTATCATTTGTTTCGGTCGATGCAGCATGGCCTTTCTAAGCAGCGCTTCAGATCTTTCTGAAATGCTGAAGATATCAAGAAATGGCTCGATGATTGGATCGCCTCAAAAGAACTTGAATTTTTTTACCGCGAAATCCATGCATTACCCAAAAAGTAGGAAAAGGTTGTAGCTTCCGAAGGACAATATTTTGAATAAAATATAATGTACCGTTCTTTTGAAATAAACAGTTTTGTTGCAAAAAATAGCGAGAATTAATTTAAGCACCTAATATATTTGGTACCGATAATATGAATTTTTCGAACACTGCTTCTTTGTTTGCTTGTATCTCCATTATTTTTTATAACTGTTGACCATAAAAAGTCATAAATATTCTTAAAGGTGTATATTTTCATATAAAAGAAACTCCGATCCTATAACTTCAATGGTTTTTCAGGAAAAATTCCCGAAATTTACCTTTTTTTCGGGCTCCTAGGTATATATGCCTCCTTAAGTTATCGAGAGATTGAATATGAAACTTGAAGGATTGAGAAAATCGTGAAATTATAGAGTGAACTTTTTTGCCAAATATTATTAATCATGTCACTTTTCGAAACGGTAGAATTCGTCTGAATTCTCGGATATTTTAAAGATACTTGAAATGCTAATTTCGTTTACAAGATTGGTTCATGTTTCGTGAAAAGGGGAAACGATTAAAAATCCGTCGATCGCAATGTTAATTAATGACAATCGGTAAGTCGTCCGAGGAAGGATATGTTAATCATCGTTACATTCTTGTACAGCAGCTCGTTACATTCTTGTACAAATTAGCAAGTATTCATACGGAGATGCTAATCATTGTCTGATGTGATATGATAAATAAGAAGACACATAATAAATAAGAAAACACATAATAGTGCTATAATATGTCTGCGAAAACTCATAAACGACGGTTTTATTCCCTTTGCGTTCTGATTGGTTTATTGTATACACGCATCAGTAAATAACTTCATTTTATTTTATGTTGTACATACATGTGTGTATTGGCGCACTAACTAAAATGATCATCCATCGCAATATGTGCGATTCGTAGGATTTGTGTGATCTTATGTGAAGTTTCGCATAATTATAATATCATAAATGAATTAATTATGCGGTTATAGGTAATTGTTACATCATTACATATATCGCTGTTATCCTAAAAATATTATCAAATTTTGATAAGCGGCGTGTTATAATAACTGTGCGTTTAATTAACATATAATAATTAAGCGTTAATAAGCGACAATTTATACTTTTTAAATTTCTTCGAGAGAAGCTCCACTCGAAAAACAGAATGACAGTTCGAATGAATTTTTACTCAGATGCAAATAAATTCTCTACTCTTATAATTTCGAGTAATATTAGGTGTACAACTTTGCTTCCGCCGTTTTTTTTCCGAAATTCGAGGCTTTATTGTAAAAAACTGGTTATACATTTATGATTCAAAGTATTGTCCATCGCTGGCCACTATTTTCTCCCATCTTTCGCGCAGCGTACGAATCCCGCGTTAAAAAAACTGGTCATCTTTTAAAACGATCCACGAATCGATCAAATTTCTTACTTCTTCATAAGACCGGAAGTGCTGATCAACCAGACCGTGTGCCATTGATCGAAACAAGTGATAGTTAGAGGGAGCAACGTCTGAAGAATACGGTGGGTGGGGTAGGACTTCCCATTTCAACGTTTCCAAGTATGTCTTGACCACTTTCGCAACATGGGGTCGAGCATTGTCATGCTGCAAAATCACTTTATCATGTCTCTCGTTATATTGCGACCGTTTGTCTTTCAATACTCGGTTCAAACGCATTAATTGCGTTCGATAACGATCGCCTGTGATTGTTTCAGTCGGTTTTAACAGCTTATAATACACTACGCTGAGCTGGTCCCACCAAATACAGAGCATGACCTTGGTGCCGTGAATATTCGTCGACGTGGAAGCATGGCCGTGATATGCCCATGCTTTTCTATGCTTGGGGTTATCGTAATGAACCCATTTTTCGTCCCTAGTCACAATGCGATGCAGAAATCCCTTCCGTCTTTACATTTCAAGCAACTGTTCACAAGCAAACAAACCGTTCAACATCTCTCGGTTTCAACTCGTACGGCACCCAATTTCCTTGCTTCTGAATCATTCCCATGTCTTTGAGACGTTTTGAAATTGCTTGTTGAGTCACTCCCAATGATCGTGCCAATTCTTCTTGACTTTGACACGAGTCTTCATTAAGTAATGCCTCCAATTCTGCATCTTTGAAAACCTCTTTTCCACCGCTATGCCGGTCTTCGACGTGAAAATCACCGTTCTTCAAGCGTTGAAACCACTCACGACACGTTCTTTCACTAATAGCGGCCTCACCATAAATATTTGAGAGCATTCGATGAGCCTCAGCTGCAGATTTCTTCATATTGAAGCAGAAAATTAAAACCTCTCGCAAATGACGAGAATTTGGCTTGTAAACTGACATTTTCAATTGAGAATAACTTTATGATGCAGACACAAATCGACTAATGTTTCTATGGGGTTATGTTGACAGATGCCCAAGTTTATTGCATGACGTCTATGATCTATTTATTTCGATCACTACTTATCGCTAAAGCCATCTATAGGAAAACAGCGGAAGCATAGTTGTATACCTAATAATTCTCATTATCGTGTGAAACGAATTTTTACTCGTTCGAGATGTCAAGAAAATCTCAAGAAAATGTTAAAATTTAAGATTTAAAATGATTTTAATGTAAAATTTTTAATTTCCAAGAAATATAGAATATTTTGTTCTATTTCGTTTATTATATACTAATCTTTTACATAAATGTACTCTGTATTTTATTTTATTTTCACCTTAAATAAAATTTACTTTATATAAAATTACTCATTTTAAATGCCCACCTAAACTATTTCGGAAGAAATGCATTATTCGAAAAAATATTTTCGACAAAAGTTGTTTGATTTCAAAGAAGCAATAAAATTTGGTCTGATCTTGTCCAGACTTTGGTCTCAAATATTGAATTGATTAAAAAATAACGTCGGAGTATTTGGTAAGAAACAGAAATAATTTCTTTTCAACACACATTACATGACTCTCTTGATGTGTAAAACAACTTTGTGAGGGGTTAATGAGATTGATTCTGGTTTACTCCAATGTCTTTTTCGTATCACATTATTATAAAATATAGAAAACTTTATTAAATGATATATTGACTATTTTGATCTTTAACTCTTTATCATTTTATGAGTAGCTTCATAATACTATCTATCCTCCCAGAATTTGCCATCTATTTCGGCAAGAAATCTTGAAAGATGCACTTCGCAGGCCTCTAAAGAATCAAAATTTTTTCATTAAGCGAATTGTGCAAAGAACGAAATAAATAGAAATCTAATTGTGCTAAGTCAAGTAAATATGGTGGATAAACAAGGACATCTCAATTCAGCTCTCTTAATTTTTGCTTAGTCTGTAATGATACGTGTATCCTCGTGTTGTCTTGATGGAAAAATACTCCTTTCCTATTGACAGGTTCTGTCAGGTCGTTTTTTCTTAATATTTTCCTTCTATCTATCCAATTGTGCACAATACTTATCAGAATTAATTGCTTTGATTAGGTAGTAGAGATTCATAAAACAATGCTCCTTTCCAGTCCCACCATATATATAACATGATTTTTTTGAAGTGTAAACCTCAAAAGCTTTGGAGGAAGTTAACGAAATGGATTTTGATTTACTCCAATGTTTTTTTCGTATCGCCTTATTATAAATAATCCATTTTTATCCCCAGTAACAATTTGCTTCAAAAATGGTTTGATTGTGTTTGTTTTAACAATGAATTACAAATCGAAATTCGATCAATTAAGGGCCGATTTTTCAATCGTGATTTAAATTAAAGATTATTTGATCCTTCCTTGATCCATAAACCTAGTTTTACATCTTATGTGTTTTTGAAGCATACGCCGAAGACAATTTAGATAAACCTTTGTTATTCTTAAGTTGACAACGAAAAGTCATCACTGTGAGGGTCACTTTTAGACACGTGAAGATTTAATTTTAATATGAGTGCAGTCTAGGGACACAACGTGAAAATTTATATTATAAAATATTATAAAAATTTTCATGAAATCTTTGAATATTTTCTTCTATATTCGGAAATTTTACATATATTTTACATATGTAGGTCTAAGTTGAATAATTGCCTTTGAACTTCATTAATTACTTTACTTGCCGTACTTTTATGAAAACCAACAAAATCACCTACGCTTATAAAAAAAATCCACTAGCATAAAATTTTAATGTTAATAATATCATTCCATATATACTGAGAGCATGATTTCTGGAAAAAATAAAAAAATATATTATAAATAAATTTGATACTATTCTATAATTCTATTACTCTATAATTCTATAATTCTATTACTATTATATAATATTCATTATTAATAAATACCATTTTGCAACCAGTTAATTAATTAAAATCAATATAATTGAAAAATATTTCATATGTGTCATTTAATGAAAATTTTATATGACATATATTAACCTTCTAAGTCCGTGAGATGACTATAGTCATCGCTACATGTACTTCTCAGAAAGCCGTGCGATGCTTTAAGGCAGTGCTAGGAATTAAGTGAGCAGCACGAGCCGATTTCAAAGGCAACGCCCGCGCTTCCCCCAGTACCTCTAGAAGCGCGGCGGCCGAGCCGCCGATCGCGCGTGAGACGCTCTGCCTCAGGAACGGTCTCATATACGATATGAGATGAGATCGCACCCTCCGTCAAACCAAAATTAAAATATTTATTTATCCTTAAAAAATAATTCTTACTCTCATTAATGATGAAATATTACGCTTTTATTTCTAATCTCATTAATAATAATATAGTGATGACAATAATTAAGAATATAATTATTAGTTTTGTTAATAGATTTCCACATCACATGAGGTACTATTGTTGATGCGTTTATTTTTTAAAGTGGTTTCTCCATCGAAAAAGTAGGCCTACTCCACTAAAAATTAATGAAGATGAAATATACGGCTCAGCAGGAAAGCGAAATGCTACATTGTAAGATATATAAAAATGAAAGAGGAGGAATAAGTACAGAGCGCAAAATGGCCAATTTTTATAGAAATATTAATTAGATTTTCTTGCTTGTTTATATGTCGATTTTACTAAGGATGATACTACGTGCGCAACTAAGTTTCCGAGTTTCACACATGGATGGTGCTAACGACACATGTAGTCGACATACATGTCTGAAGTTGTGTTTGTTTTATAGCTTGGACATCTGTTAACAATAACCAATCGTAATACCAACACATACCGCAACGCAAGAATATTTATTCTAACAACGAAGATGTCGAGTTTTGTGTCAAATAAACAGCATTTGCGGGAAGCTTTGCATTCTGCTTTAATTTGACAAAAAGTGCAACTGAAGCACGTCGTTTGCTTGAGGAGGCCTGCGGCGAACATGCACCATCGAAAACTACCTGTGAAGATTGGTTTAAACGCTTCAGAAGTGGCGATTTTGACACTGAGGGCAAGGAGCGCTCCGGAAGACCAAAAACAATTGAAGACGCCGATCTGCAAGCGTTGGATGAAGATGATACGTAAACACAAGATCAACTTGCGGAGGCATTAAACATGACTCGCCAAGGTATTTCCAAACGTTTACATGCCATGGCAAAAATTCAAAAGGAAGGAAAATGGGTGCTGCATGAATTGACTGAGATACAGATGGAAAATCGAAGAGCCACTTCCGAAATTTTGCTTTTGCGACATTCTTTGAAAGAAAGAGTTTCCTACATCGAATTGTTACTGGCGAGAAGTGGATATATTTCGAGAATCCCAAACGCAAAAAATCGTGGTTTTCACCTGGCAAAGCATCAACATCGACGGCACGGCCAAATCGCTTCGGAAAGAAGACAATGCTCTGTGTTTGGTGGGATCAGAAAGGAATCGTGTACTATGAGCTGATGAAACCGGGCAAAACTGTCAATGGGCATCGCTACCGACAATAACTGATCAATTTGAACCATGCATTGCTCGAAAAACGGCCAGAATGAGACACGAGACACGAACGAGTGATATTGCAGCACGATAACGCCATCGCACTTCCATCGTCCAGGATACCATAAAAACGCTGAAATGGGATCTGCTATCGCACCCACCGTATTCGCCAGATCTGGCGCCTTCCGATTATCACTTGTTCCGGTCGATGGCGCATGGCTTGGCTGGGCAACACTTGGCCAATTTCGAAGAAGTGCAAAAATGGTTGGATGAATAGTTTCGGTCTAAAGACGCATTATTTTACCGTCGCGGTATTGCCAGAGAGATAGCAAAAATGTGTAGCTAGCTAGGGACGATACTTTGAATAAACCATTTTTTGTATTTCTCTTGAAATTTTCCATTTTTCATTGATCAAAAACCCGGAAACTTAGTTGCGCACCAAGTATATCCACAGAGATTTTGGAAGAAGTAGTACGCATCAATGAAGATAGTGATGCATCGCCCAAAGGTGAACGTTTGTCTGTTTTCATGATTTTCATTTTGGAAAAAGAACATTCTCATAAATATGTGGACCCAAACATAGAGAAAATTCGAACACCGAAATTTCTAAGATGTGGATAATACGATGCGTCTAAAATTTTAAGGAATTCGACACTCTTTTCCTGGCATGTTTTTAGCGAAAGATCATTGCAAATCACACAATTCTGCCTGAAAATGTAGGCTTTGTTCCTCGATTTGCACAGTGAGAGGATTCTCAAAGAGTATTAAATCTTTTCCTAGCATTTCGAAATCACTGAAACGCGTATCAAGCTGATTTATTAAAGAATCAATAACATTACATTGTTTAACGAAATTACAACTTGTACCATATTTTTCAAAGAGAATCTGGCAAGAAGGAAAAAAGAGAAGAACATTATTTGGTAACCGATTTTTAAAAAGTACTAGTTTCCTGCGAAAGGAATCGACATGACTAACTACTTGTGAAATAGTTTGGTTGGTCTTTTGCAGCTTTAAATTTAAAATATTTATATGGTTTGTCATGTCAGTGACTAGAGCAAGCTTGTAAAGCGAGTCTAAATCTTCGATGAAAGAAATAAAAATTAAATTAAATTAAATTAAGAAATAAAAATTAAATTAAATTTTATTTCCCTTTGAAGAATACGGTACAAATTGTAATTTCATTAAACAATGTAATGTTATTGATTCTTTAATAAATCAGTTTGATACGCGATTTTAGTGATTTCGAAATGCTAAGAAAAGATTTAATACTCTTTGAGAATCTTCTCACTGTGCAAATCGAGGAACGAAGCTTATATCTTCAGGCAGAATTCTGCGATTTGCAATATGATATTTCTAAAAATATGGCAGGAAAAGAGTGTCGAATTCTTTAAAATTTTAGACGCATCGTGTTATCCACATTTTAGAAATTTCGGTGTTCGAATTTTTTCTATGTTTCGGTCCATATATTTATGCGAATGTTCTTTTTCCAAAATGAAAATTATAAAAACAGACAAACGTCATCTTTGAGCGATGCATCACTATTTTCGTTGATGTGTACTACCTCTTCCAAAATCTCTGTGGATATATTATCCCTAGTAGAATCGACATGTAAACGAGCAAGAAAATCCAATTAATATTTCTATAAAAATTGGCCATTTTGCGCTCTGTATTTATTCTTCTTCTTCCGTTTTCATATATCTTACAATAGCATTTCGCTTTCCTGTTGAGCCATATATTTCATTTTCATTAATTTTTAGTAGAGTAGGCCTACTGGGGAAACCGCTTAAAAAAACGCATTAACAATAGTACCCCATGGGTGATGTGGAAACCTATTGGCAAAACTTTAATAATTATATTCTTAATTATTGTCATCACTATATTATTATTAAAGAGAATTTATTATATTAGTAATAAAAGCATAATATTTCATTACCAATGAGAGTAAGAATTATTTTTGGATAAATAAATATTTTAATTTTGATTTGACGGAGGGTGCGATCCCATCTTATATCGTATATCGTATCAGACCGTTCCTGAGGTAGAGCGTCTTACGCGCGATCGGCGGCTCGGCCGCCGCGCTTCTAGAGATAGTGGGGGAAGCATGGGCGTTGCCTATGAAATCGGCTTGTGCTGCTCACTTAATTCCCAGCACTGCTTTAAGGCATCGCGAAGTTATTGTGATTGAGCAGTTGTGTAAAAACGATCCAGGAAATTTTAATGCCCTCGTTATAATTCCGTCCGGGTGTGTCTTATAGTCGGGCATTTAAATCAGTATTTAAAAGGTTAAGGAAAAATTCATCCGCAAAAGGTTAATATCTTTCAGTTGATGATTGAAGAGCGTCTTGAATTTTATCTATTAACGTATGAACTGTAGTTTTGGGTAAGCGAAATCTTTGAAGAAATTCATTTTCATCCTAAATTTCAAAACGATTTGGTCTTCGCCTTACAACACGACTTCTTTTTATGATGATATGTTTTATATGTCCTAAAATATCCTCTTCTTCACTACTCTCTTCATAATATTCTTCATCAAACATCGTAACAAATATTTTATACTTTTACAAATATATATATTTAACAATATAATTTTAAATATAATAATAGAAACACTGTATTGTGTGTGTGTGTGTGTGTGTGTGTGTGTGTGTGTGTGTGTGTGTGTGTGTAACGACGCTTAATCCATTAAATGACGTTTAAACGGTCATCATTTACAGTTTAGTTAAATTATATTTTAAACTACGTTTTATTCTGATCTATCCATTGAAAAACAGTCTAATGCTTTTGAACAGAGTTTAAACTTCGATTTAAATTTAAACCATTATTGAAAAACCGATTCTAAATATTTTTCACTTAAATTGTATGAAATTCAAACATCATATCTAGAAACCGTACCAAGTTGATGCAAATGAACGCTGAACTTCGTTATTTATAACACTTCAGCAATCCCTCGTGTGGTATAACTTATTATTTTACAATAATTATTTTCAATTAGAGTGAAGATATGATCATTATCAATCTCGATGAATCTACCAAAACATTTATCATCGATAGGACTAAAATCTTCATCATGAAACTTTTTGAATCATCTGTTACATTCTGCAGACTCCGCGTACTCTGAATTCGTTGTCAAGTAGGGCGGATCGGATTTTATATTATGCGACCAAATGTTCATGTTCCGCGGCCCTCCGAGAACAGTCACGCCACACACAGAGATTTCTCTTTCTTCTCTCTGTTTTAATCACCGGAGTTCTTCTATTTCCGTCAGAAAAGATCCGTTGAGTTATTTTAGCCATATATCTCCTCTCCAAATAACCTTGAATAACTTCCTGTTCGGAGCAACAATTTTCTTTGAAGACGGACCGACCAGACAATCTTTCATGCTGTTATATGATATTACTAACCTTTGGTCTTTAAAAACACATGCGTTTCCCACGTTATTCATAAATTTTTATTGCGCGCAATCTCTGACTAATTCTAGCGGAACCTTAAAGACTTTTACTGCCATAGATACCCGATCTTTTACCATATTTATCTCAGGCCTCCCTAAAACCCCACTTCCGAAAAGTTTTGCAACAAAATCCTATACCCATATTTGGACGTAAACTTTAGAGCCTGACACAACTTCCAAAACCCCACCCTCTCAACTGAGGTGACGTTTTTAGTAAAATGAAAAGGCTATGCCACTTCTACTTCTCCTCTCGACCGACCTGCAGCCAGGACAGAGTCTTCTCTTCAACACCCCTTCGGGGTCTCTTAATAACCAAGCCTACTAGTGGCTTAGACGGATCAGAGTTTTGCTAATTGTTAATTATTCCGTGCAACGACCTCGTGCATTTTTGGACCATCGTGAGCAGTCCAGCGGAGACCAGCTACCTATTCTTGGCGCAACCTTGGGTCATCCATCCTCACCGACACGCAGTAATTACATTCTTCATTTTCGACAAATAGCATAGATCCAGCAGTAAATTATTTATACTTTCTTTTGCTTGAGTAACCCCTGTCTTTTCATTTTCTTCTTTTCTTCTCTCTCTTTTCTCTTCCTTTCCTTTGCTTCCCTTTTTCTAGTCCCTCGGCATTCTTAATTGTTAAATCAGGTGCTAGTGGCCCAATCTTTTCGATCACAGTTAGACATAACGAACACAGAATTTTGCTCAGACCGCGATTGTTTATACATATATGTATACGTATACATTTATAAATCTTACAAATTTTCTTTCATTGTGAACTTCCGCTTAATCATCAATAAAACAAGTTATTTATAATTATAAGCCAATCACGTTTTCCAACTAATTATTCGTAACAAAACATTCTCCCTTCCCTCAATTGTCGCTCACGGTCCTATCCCAGGTAAAAGGATTCAGTTCCTTGACCTAAATAAAGGACCACCGACGTACGTCCGCGCCAGATAAAGGGGTCATTCCGATCCTTGATCTGCACCGCAGACTTGTGAGTACGTGCTTGTGAAAGCAAACGTCAAGTTGCGTTCCTCCTCCAGGACGTAACATATAAATTTGGGGGCTTGTCCGGGATGAATTGAGCGATAGTTGAAAAAGGGCATGAATATGCGATCGAATTCAGATAAATCCGGGGTTGAAAAGGCATATCAACAGGCCATACAGGCAACGCCTAAACCTTCTAAAACAATTGAGCCGCAATACGCATCCACACCTTACTCTCCTTCTGCACCCTCTGAGTCTTCAAGTGCTCCCTCTGCATCTACTCTCTTACCTATAATTGGACCCACAACTCCTGAAATTCGGAGAATTTTGAGTGACAGTCCGCTTTCAGAGAGAGCTGCATTTGGATTAAACCGCGAGCTTTTGATAACCCTCTTAGTCCTATTCCAGATGAAAATTTAGAACAGACTACATCACTGATAGAGCACTGTAACAAAGCACAACCTACCTTATATCGCCTTCTTGATGAATCTCTGTACTCTTTCCACTTAGCTATTACCGAATTCGCAGGAGAGCCAAGCGATAAACCACCGACGGAAAGATTAGAAATTTCAAAGAGCAAAGAAATAGAATCGATAAGCAAAACAGAGACGTTAAACGATAAAGAACCGACGGCGGGAAGCGAGACTCCTCTTATAAAAAACTTTGAAGTTTCAGAAAAAAATAAATCAAAATTAATAAAAATGAGTAATAATACGTTGCATTACGCCGTTGGTGCCGTTCTTTTCTTTGACGGACAAAATATTCCAGTAGAACATTTTATAAAAGGATGCAATTTAGCAAAAGCCATGACGCCGATCGAGGAAGAAAGATATTTAACGAGAGTGCTCTACACGCGTCTAACGGGAGAAGTTCGTTATGCAGTGCAGGATCAAGATTTCTCGCTTGTCAGCCAATTAACGAAGTTTTTGAAGAACGTTTTCGGATCATTTAAAAGTTATCCCGAATTACAAGGCGAATTAGGATGCATACATCAAAGAACCGATGAATCCGTTATCGTGTACGCAAATCGAGTAAAATCCGGAAAACGAATTTTAGAATCTTATTGCACTAACATCGGGTCCGCCGATGCGGCGTATACAACTTCACTAGAAAAACAATTATGCCATAGTTTTATTAGAGGACTAATACTTGAAATTGAGCATCGTCTCTAGAAATTTAGATGTCGAACATACCATACGAGACGCCTTAGAAGTCGAAAAGGAATTACGAGCAATTATTCGTAGCCCATCAGTCTTTTCATCTGCTACGAATTTTTGCTCTACATGCCAAAAGACCGGACATACCGAGGACAATTGCCGATTATCTCTGTACAACGTAACGACACCAAATTTAAGCAACGAAGTTTTAATTTGCCAAATTTGTAAAAAACACGGACATAGTGCTGATAAATGTCGATTTAGAGACCCAAATACTCGTAATCCCGTGAAAATAGTTCAAAGTAATATTATTTCGGGTCAAATCTGTCTCAAAACCGGTCATACCGCACAAAATTGTCTGTTATATCGTAATCAACCAAATATTATTTGTCAAAATTGTCAACGTCCTGGTCATAGCTCTAGAGAATACAGAAGTAACTCATCAAATATAAATACTTCGATTTGTCGAAATTGTAATAAAATGGGACACATTGCTCGAAATTGCTTTGCTAATTCCAACTATAATACTACGCTCAGTGAAGAAATATGTCAATGGTGCAATAGACGCGGACACTTAGCATCTCAATGTCGCGAAAGACAAATTGCTAAGAATCAATCGCGACCAGTAACATGTCAAGTATGTGGGAAATCCGGCCATAACGCCCGTGATTGACACGAAGATCAGCCATCGAATAATAATCAGAATCATTGGACTGCACAGAATACGTCGGATCACTGTAGATATTGCAAGGCAACGGGACATTTAATAGAGAATTGCATATTATAATACAACTTGAAAGGAACCGTAGGAATCAGAGAAACTTTCAAGGGTCCCCGATGGCGAGCGCGAATCGGGGAGCCGACGGATCGGGACGCTCAGTGATAACTGCACTAACAGAAAATACAATAATCGAACTCCAATAATTCGACCGGTAGAGATTAATTTGAATAAAGAAAGCTGTGTTCCTACTGTTCAATTAAGTTTAAACGGAAATCATTATTTTGAAACTTTTATGTTGGATACGGGATCGGGACCTAATTTTATTAAAGAAGCTCGCATTTCGGGAACTTCAGACTTAGATCCAACACATATATTAAAATTAAACGGAATCAATAATTCACCCGTATACACTATCGGAAAAATTACCAAGATAATTTTGGGAATTCCTGTCGATTTTCATGTAATTTCCGATGATTTTCCTATTCAATCACGTAGGATATTAGGCAACGACTTCTTTCAACAAACTGAAACTAAAATTGATTATTCAAAAGGTCACTTAGAAGTTTTAATCACTAAAATCCCTTTTTATTCACAAGAATCTGTAATAATTCCTGCGCATTCAAAAGCATTGTCCTTCGTGCGCATTGGAAATCCATATTTTAAGAGGGATATTTACCCAAAATAACTATAGGAAAAGGTGTAGACGTAGAATCAACCGGCTTAATAAAAAAATATCGACGGTAAGACTTACATTAACGTAATTAATTCTTTGGATACTGAGATAGAAATTCTAATACCAAATATTAATATACGACCCGCGATTTTAAAGGATAACGAGAAGGAGAACGATATTAAAGATGGAAAAATTAAAGATAATAATGATAACAATTGCGAAAAGTCTAAAAATAATGGGAAACGTATTCTTGACTGCGAAGAAAGAGAACCACGAAATACGGAATCATGCGACGGTTAAAGTACATTCAATCATATACATATTAATTCACCGGAGGAAAATTTCGTAACTTCCGTCGAATTAAGAAATTTTGAAAACAGAAATTTTGGAAAAAGGGATGACTCTCAACTTCTCCGTCTAATAACGGAAACTCAAAATGAAAAATAAGGAGCGATCTTCCATGCTCCTATCAAACAAAAAGAAAAAATTAATCAACATAAAAGTTCTAATCGACTCTTCTTGTAGGATTAGATAAAGGCTTAGACAAGATTTCAAGGGAAAATTCTCAATTCTCCTATCTAAACCACGATCCTCCCAGTCAAGGGGACAATTTCCAGATTCCTCGTCCAGGGGAGAAAGTGGGTAACTAGGAGGAATAATTTCTTGAAAAATATAATAAATTTAAAGAAAATATTCTAAAAACTAATGAAAGTATTAGGAGTACAAATAAGTTTCCGCCGTTTAACAAAAGACGGCCCCACCAGAAGGTTATGTTGAAATTATCAGATGTAAAACGTAATATCGTAAGTTTGGACATCTGGTAACAACATAACCTTGAAGTATTAGTGACTCCGTATCAGCATCATATAATTTTTTTCGTGCGAAAATGTCAAGTTTTATGCAGAATAAGCGTCATTTGCGGGAACTTTTGATTTACTTCTTTAATTTGAAGAAATCTGCGGCTGAGGCGCATCGATTGCTTGTAGAAGCATATGATGAGACTGCTTTAAGTGAGAGAAGTTGTCGTGAGTGGTTTCAAAAGTTCAAAAACGGTGAGTTTGACGTGGACGACAAAGAACGTAGTGGAAGGCCGAAAGTGTAGGCCGAAGACACGGAATTGGAAGCATTATTGGAGGAAGATTCGTGCCAAACGCAAGAAGAACTTGCACTTACATTAAAAGTGACCCAATAAGCAATTTCACATCGTTTAAAATCGTTGGGAATGATTCAAAAATAAGGAAATTGGGTTCCATATGAACTGAAGCCGAGAGACGTTGAACGCCGATTTTGCATGTGTGAAATGCTGCTTGCCAGGCATAAAAGAAAGGGTTTTTTGCATCGTATAATAGTCACTGACGATGAAAAATGGATCCACTACGATAACCCAAAGAAGAGGAAATCATGGGGACCACCTGGCCATGCTTCAACATCGACAGCCAAACCGAATATTCATGGAAAAAAACATGCTGTGTATTTGATGGGATTAGCTTGGTGTCGTGTATTATGAGTTGCTCAAACCGAGCGAAACCATTACTGGAGTTCTCTACCGAACACAATTAATGAGATTGAGCCGAGCACTCAAGGAAAAACGCGCCCATTACTACTCCAGACACGACAAAATTATTCTCCTACATGACAATACTCAACCACATGTTGCAAAACCGGTCAAAACCTATTTGGAACTTAATTGGGAAGTCCTACCCCACCCGCCGTATTCACCAGACATAGCCCCTTCCGATTATCACTTGTTTCGGTCGATAACACATAGCCTGTCTAAGCAGCGCTTTACATCATATGAAGATACTAAAAATTGGGTCGATTCGTGGATAGCCTCAAAAGATGAAGAGTTCTTCCGACGTGGTATCCGAATGCTGCCAGAAAAATGGGAAAAAATAGTGGCTAGTGATGGACAATACTTTGAATAAAACGTAATGTACCGTTCTTTCACAATAAATTCCTAATTTTTGATAGAAAACGCCGGAAACTTATTTGTACTCCTAATATATATAACATTGAAGAAGTGTCACACGATAAAATATAATCGCATTACCCAGAATATAATTTTTTAAATGTAACTGAAAAGATAAGTACAAAATTTAATGAAACTCAAGAGGGAGTATTCAAGGCTTCCTATGAAAATATTAAGACGCAAAAAATTAGATATGACGAAAATTCTATATTAGAGATTGAAAATTTTACAGAAAGTACCGAGTGCATGTCAGAGATTGATTTCCTAAATTTCAATGGTCCCTTGTAATCAAACAATATAAACAACATACACAGTCAGAGCTATAATCATTCTTCTAATGAAAACGATATTTCAATTCCAGGTCCTCTTAATTCAGTAACTAATAACAATTCAATTACAGCTATTGTACCTCTTACCGACAGACACGACACGAACGTGGCCCGACGGCTGGACGAAAAGAACCTACTTGACACTGTCACAGACGCGATTACTATCTGCTTAAACGACTCAACTCCTCAATTGAGCGTCTTGCAAGTAAATTCAACAACTGTCTATGACGAAAATAGATCAAACAAACTATTGGATCTAATTGCTTTAAATCATTTAGACGCACTTGAAGCTAATAGTATAATCGCATTAATAAAACAATATCAAGAATGCTTTCATTTACCGGGTGAACAATTGACCGCAACACACGTACTGCGACATCGTATACCGACAACTGACGATTATCCAATAAACACAAAACAATATAGATTTCCTCAGATTCATAAGCAGGAAATAAATTTACAAGTACAAGATTTACTGGATGGTGGTATTGTACGACACTCACATTCGCCATATAATACTTCCGTCTGGATAGTGCCTAAAAAAGAGGATTCAGAAGGCAATAAGTGATGGCGTATGGTGTTGGATTTTCGCATGCTTAACGATAAAACTATCGGAGACGCGTACCCATTACCGAACATAATGGACATCCTTGATCAACTTGGCGGCGCACGATATTTTTCGGTATTTGACTTAGCTTCGGGATTTCACCAAATAGAAATGGATCCACGCGATAGCCACAAGACGGCTTTCACTACGCCGTTCGGACATTACGAATTTACGCGCATGCCCTTCGGATTAAAAAACTCTCCCGCTACATTTCAACGATTAATGGACATAGTTTTAGCTGGAATTCAAGGACGAGAAGTATTTGTTTATCTGGACGATATCGTGCTATATGCATCTTCTTTAATAGAACATAAATTCAAATTTAAAAAATTTATGCAAAAGCTTAAAGGAGCCAACTTAAAATTACAGATAGGTAAACAGATAGGTCACCTTTTATGCAAGGAAGTCAATTATTTGGGACATACAATTAGTAGCGAAGGTGTTAAACCGGATCAAAGAAAATTGGAAGCCGTACGCGAATTTCCAACGTCTAAAACACTTAAGGATGTAAAACAGTTTTTGGGATTAGCTGGATATTACAGGAGATTTATACCAGAATTTTCTAAATTAGTTCGTCCTCTAACGCAATTATTAAAACTAGAAGTGCCCTTCAAATGAAATGATGCGCAACAATCATTTGAAATATTAAAAAATGAACTATGTAAAGAACCGGTGCTGCAATATCCAAATTTCTCACAACCATTTATTTTAACCACCGACGCTTCGGGCTTCGCAATAGGAGGAATATTGTCACAAGGAAAAATTAACGCACCAATAGCAAGATCGACCAATAGCTTACGCATCTCGTACCCTGAACGATTACGAAATAAAATATGACACTTATGAAAAAGAAGCCTTAGCGATTATATACTGTGTCAAACATTTTAGACCATATTTATACGGGAGGAAATTCACACTTGTAACAGACCATAAACCATTGATGTAGTTTAAAAATGCTCAGGATACGAAAATGCGAATAATTCGATGGAGACTAGAATTAGCCGAATACGATTACGAAATAGTTTATAAAACCGGAAAAACAAATGTAAACGCAGACGCCTTATCGAGAAACCCAGTAGATTCACTTCTAACGGACTGCAAAGTGATTAACACTAGAAGTAGATTTAACCCGAATAATCCACAAGATGCCGAAGCCATCAGACGCCTTTTAGAAGAGGATAATAATCTTGAAGAATCAGACGAGGACGATGTTAATATAACGTAATTATCAGAGGATCACGTTCGAATCGAAGACTTTGACGAAGAGGGAATACACGAAACCGATTTAATTGATAACCAATCACAACCAAAGAAGACAAGTACAAATACACGGCACGAACAAACTGATAGCCCACATACGAGAAAATCGTATGAAACCTATCCGCTCGAAGATCCGAACAAACTGAGAACTTTCCCATCGACTCTATACCTTTCTCGCCTGAAGAGTTAGCCGAATCTCTGAGTATACATGTAACTGACGCACTAGTTCACGCATCCGATTCGCCTACGGAACAAATTAAAGAACAAGAGTTAGAAAAGAAATCCGCTGAAACCTTTCGGCCTATGCTAACCCGAAGTTGAGTTAAGCAAAAAACCGGGGTTATAGATGAAGAACTTGTAGACGCAAAAAAGCGATGATGACCGCCGAAGCCTTTACCTGAGGATACCGATGACAGTGACGCCGAACCGTCAATGATTATTACAAAAAATTTGCAGGATACCAACCTCCAAGCCAAAAGGAAAAATTTAATTGAGTCTAAAGATGCCCATTTTTTACGCAGGGATAATTTGCTATATTTTACAGATACCTCAGGAAATCCTATCGATGTCGGTGCTAAAAAGTTATTCGAGAGACAAGAAATACCGAAATTGGCAGATTTATCGGTTAGAGTACCTAAATTAATAAAGAAGACTAAACGATATCACATCATTCTCCCCATCAGCGAAGATCTGACCGAAGGACCAACAATGATATTAACCAACATAAGCAAAGCAGCTATCAACTTACGGAAAATAACTGAAGAATTGAATCTTGCGAGCATCAGTATCGCTATAAATGAACATATTAAATGTACTTTGGAATGACATTAAAACAAAATTTCAAATTGCATTTTCAGGCTCCAACACAAGAATAATTATTTGTAAAGGGCTAATCAAATATCCGCCAAAAGGTATACGAGAAGCCATACTCCAAGAGATGCATTGCACTCCAATGGGAGGACATAGAGGAGTAACCAAGACTTACAACCGAATCCGCCAAAATTACTACTGGGAGAACATGAAACAAGAAATCCGACGATACATTCAACAATGCTTGCACTGTCAATTAAAGAAATTGGTTCGAGTAAAGACAAAACAACCCATGATAATAACAGACACCCCAGGATGGACATTCGACAAAATAACAATGGATATCGTAGGACCGCTGCCTCATATTAAACAGGTAACGAATATATATTCACAATGCAAGATCAATTAAGCAAATTCTGCCTAGCTGTGCTGCTACTTGACTAAACCGCTGCTACAATAGCCGACAAATTTGTGAAGAGATTTATCACCATTTTTGGACCACCCAAGACTGTACTTACGGATCAAGGCAGAAACTTTATTAGTGATTTAATGAGAAAATTGGCCAGATACTACAGAATACGAAAATTTCGCACCACCGCCTTTCATCTTCAATCAAACGGCTCACTCGAAAGATCTCATCACGCATTGGAAGAATACCTGAAACAATACGCCAGCGACGAAAAAGAATGGAACGAATGGGTAGACTTAGCTATCCAAAATTATAACACTAGCATACACGAAGGAACAAAACATACGCCATACGAATTAGTTTTCGGGAGACCTGCACGAATATCTTCAAACGAACCACTACTTGAAGACGACAAAATTAGGACATACGATAATTATCTGATACAATTATTTACTAGATTACATCAAATTCAAACAAGAGCAAATAATAATTTAGTAGAAGCCAAAGAAAAATCAAAAATTCGTTACGATAAAAAAATTAATCCCCAGATATTTAAACCTATGGAGATGGAGATCAGGTATTTTTGTTAAAAGGACCCAAACTTGGGAAATTTGGAGATCAATATACGGGACCGCACGAAGTATTAGAAATAGTAAATAGAAACAATATCAAAACCAAACTGAAGAAAAACAATCGTACCGTACATTTGAACAGACTTCGAATCTCTTATATTACTCCAACTCCAAAAGCAAATTAAAACACCTGGAAAATTTTCAGCACTCATTACTCAAATAATTACAACTTTCAGATGTATCGCAGATTCAGCGCAATTATCTTCTTTCTATACTTACTACATCTTCCGGTTGGCAAGGGAATAATCGGATATGACTGTGGCTCTGCTTCTTCAAACATCACCACTGTATCACTTTTAACCATTGAAGAATGTGACATACCACCACAAAAAGTCAATTCCACCAAGTTAAAACTCCAACTATTACAAGCTAATGATTTTCATTTTGTAATGGTAAGACAATGCAAGATGGAAATAAACCGTATCGTGAAAAGATGTAGAATGTACTCTCATACTATGGAGGTAACAAATGGCAAATACGCATATATACAGGAAACACCTTGTCAAGCATGTTTACATATGCATCATTGGTATGATACAGCTAGAATAGGAACCACATATATAACAGGACTGAAAATTAACCATATCATAAGTAGGCCAGCAATTTTGGCAGGAAAAGTCGAGAACGACGGTACGTGTTACGGAAGTGCTTTCACTGACGATTATGGGAGCTGGACAAGCGTCGCGGTATTAGCAAATATAAGAATCACACTGCAAGAATTCCTAGCCTCTGTGAAGATCAACAATAATCAAGTCATACTCCGATCAGGAACTCACTGTGAACCAAAATCAAGTTACTGTACTGACATTGTGGGAGGTAACACCTATTGGGATGCCATCCCCGATGATTCATGCAAAGGAAGCAGCTACAGAGTTTTATTCAATGGATATGCAATCAAAATGCAGGACAGCAATGACGCCGAATCCCAAACAATATATTCCATCTCTACACAAGATACTACCTTTGACCTAGCAAGTAGAGGCGAGGTAAAGGCCTGCGGTTATCTCTTGGTAAAAACTGAGCATCCAAAACTATTCATCTTTGAAACTTTTACTGACCTGAGCATCTTTAAAAAGGTACACAACCCGGCAAACACAGACATCTTTACATACATGAATTCTAAATTTGTGTATGTAGAAAAACATTTCCGCACATAACTAAACCAGCTTTATTACAGGAATATATTATATCAGCAATGTTAATTCGAGTAAAAAATGTTACAGAACGCATTAACAATAGTAACTCAGTCTCCATATATATTTTTGCATATCATTTCATGAAAGCACCGGGTTACACTTCGATATTAGCCGGAGAAGTAATACACATCATTAAATGTGTATCAGTGGAAGTTCAAGTAGCTCGAATGCTCAACTGCTACACTCTACTTCCGGTGACAAGAGGAAACAAAACTTATTATTTAGCACCACAAACTCACTTACTGCTTCGTCAAGGAACACAGGTCAACTGCAATCCCTTAGCACCTGTGATGTACCAATTAGGAGAAGCTTGGTACAAAATGATGCCAAATCCGATAGAATTCATCTCACCAACTATCTTGAAACCCATGACTAAGCCCGAATGGAAATATACCAGTCCGGGGGAGCACTAGCCACCAGTGGCATTTACAGTCAATCGGATCTGGACGAATTCAAGGATCATATCTTATTTCCAGCAGAACGATCTTCTGTTCTTAACATCCTTGCAAGAGGAATGATGGGACAATCTGCAACTATCCGGCGGTTCAATTACGAATCTCCTAGACGAAGCATCGATAGAAAAAATAGCTAGTTCAACGTGGAACCGAATCTGGGATCAATTCTTGACCTTTGGTAATATCAGCGCTGGCATATTCAGTATATTTGTAATTTTCAGAATAATCAAGCTGATGCTGGATACAATATTACATGGAGTTGCCCTACACAACGTATATGGTTGCTCCGCATATTTAGTAGGAGCACTCTGGCATTCTTTGACACAATTATTACTTCTAATTGACGGAAAGAAGACCGCCAACTAAAGTAAAGACTCCACTGAGTTACAAGCACTCAATGTCGAGTCTAATCAACCTCCTGCAACTACTTTACAGTCCTACTACAGTACTACTTTACCTCCTTCTACCAATCAGACTAAAAATCTACGTCTTCATCCTTCTCTCCCACAAGAGGAGACTACTACATACTCCTTCAATCTCAATTCCCAAAACTAAAATTCGATTAATCTTACAAAATTATCTTTACATATTATTCTAGGAAATGGCCATAAAGAATATCGACACCAATCAGCTACCCCGCGGACAATTAACAATCTGCATTACGAAAGTGGAATCGTCCACCTTAATGTAGATGCAACTAAAACATAACCGGGCAGATATCATGGATTTATAAGCTGAAATCGCCTGGAAAATGGACAGACACCCAAATAGGTACACCATATGGCCAAGGGCTGTATTAGTCGGGGCATTGGTCGCTGTGCAAGACGACGATGAGTGGTACAGGGGAGAGATCACCGCGTTGTCAGGTCATTCAGCAGTAATCACGCTAGGTGATTGGGGACGGACAGTGAAAAAATCAGTGACGCACCTGCGTCACCTGCCGGACCAATTTCATCTGATGCCGTGACAAGCCATTGCAGTGGGGTTTCGCGGCTTAAGACCAATAGAATCGGCAGTTTATTGGTCTAAAACCACGAGAGAAATCACCAGACTACTCGCGGAAGGGCAAAGCGGAATAATGAAAATAAGGAAATCAGTAGGAGGAAAAGCAGCCGACGTGGACTTATACCTGGCGCGAGCCAGTTTCATCGGCTACAAGGAGTACAAACAAGAATTGGTGGCGATCGGCCAGGCGATCGAGACTGAAGAACTACGCCGCCCCCTCCATTTAGGACACCACTTAATTAAATCTAGAGATAAGTTTATAATGATAAACCTAAAGATAATCATACATATAATCATAGGATACGTACACACACATATACAGGGTTTTTCAATTGGTGCGGGCCGATGTTGGCAGCCTGTGGCGGCCATGTTGTTTTGGCGGCGTCTGTCTAACCTGTTGTTTATTATTCAGTCACTGATGCCAAATCACTATGACAAGTTACACGATTGAGCAGCACGTCCAAATGATAAAACTTTATTATCAAAATGAGTGTTCGTTAGTGCAAACGTTGCGCGCGTTGCGCTCATTTTACGGCAGACGTGGTGGCCCTTCAAAGTCGACTCTCCAACGTTTGGTGGCCAAATTCGAGACGACCGGTTCGGTAAACGATCAGCCAACACCCGTACGTCAAAGGAACGCCAGATCGGCCGAGAACATCGCCGCTATAAGTGAAAGTGTGCAGGAGAACCCGAGGCAGTCAATTCCTCGCCGTGCACAAGAACTCGGCCTTTCGCAGACTTCAACTTGGCGAATTTTGCGTCGGAACTTGGGCCTGCACCCGTATAAGATCCAACTGGCCCAGGAGCTCAAAGTTAATGACCATAGACAACGCCGTTTGTTCGCTGACTGGGCTTCGGAGCATTTGGAAGAGGACCCCAATTTTGGCCGAAAAATCATCTTTAGCGACGAGACGCATTTTTGGATGAATGGCTATGTTAACAAGCATAATTGCTGTATATGGCACGACGCTAACCCATACGAGGTTCAACAGGTAGCAATGCATCCACAAAAAGTTACTGTTTGGTGCGGATTTTGGGCCGGCGGCGTCATTGGTCCATACTTTTTTGAAAACGACGTTGGTGAGGCCATCACCGTCAATGGCGAGCGCTACAGAACGATGATAACCAATTTCTTTTGGCTCAAATTGAACGATATGGACGTGGACGACATGTGGTTCCAGCAAGACGGCGCTACGTGCCATACAGCGGACGCCACGATGGACATTCTGCATGAACGATTTGAGGGTATGGTTATCTCTCGTAGAGGTGACGTGAATTGGTCACCAAGATCGTGCGATTTGACCCCGCTAGACTTTTTCTTGTGGGGTTTTCTGAAGTCGCAGGTCTATGCCAATAAGCCGCAATCGACCGATGACCTTAAAGTCAACATAACCCAGGCCATCGCTCAAAATCAGTCGGATCTATGCGGCAGAATCATTGAAAATTGGACCACTCGGATCCGTGCCACCTTGAAAAGCCACGGCGGACATTTGAACGATGTTATATTCCACACATAATGGCATACATGGGCCTTTCAAATAAAAAAAGAATTTCGTTAATACCTCACACACAGCTTGTTTTATTCCATTGCAACATCGACCTGCCCTTATTGAAAAAAATATATATATACGAGGGTTGCCTTTTATATTTCGGGAATAGAGAACAAAAAAAGGAAATTAATTATCGTACATGGGTTTATTGTTTTTCAAAATATTCTCCATGAAGATCAATACATTTTTGCACGCGCTTGAACCAATTTTCGAAGCACTTTTTCCACTCCGATTGAGGTACCTCCAAAACATGCATTTTGAACGCATCAACCGCTTCTTCAGGCGTCGAAAAACGTTGACCTCGTAATTTATTTTTGATTTGCGAGAATAAAAAGAAGTCATTGGGTGCCAAATCAGGGCTGTACGGCGGATGACCCATCAATTCGACTTTTTCAGTTCTCAAAAGTCTCTTGTTTGAGCTGATGTGTGAGAACTCGCATTGTCCTGGTGGAGAATGATGCGTCTTCGGCGGTTGGTTTCCCTTATTTTTCCGAAGACTTCTGACAAACAAATGGTTGTGTACCATTCAGAATTGACCATCCGACATTGCACTAGTGGTACAGTTGCCACATGTCCGGTTTTTCCGAAAAAACAGGCGACCATTTGCTTCGAAGTGCTTCGTGCGCGAACAACTTTTGTTGGATTTGGCTCATCTTGAAAAACCCATACAGTCGACTGCTGTTTACTTTCGGGCTCATACGCATAGATCCATGATTCGTCACCTGTTACGATATCATAGACGTGTTTTGAAGCACCGCAGTCGTATTTCTTGAGCATTTTTTTCGACCAATCGACATGAGCCTTTTTTTGAGTGATTGTTAAATTATGTGGGATCCAACGCGAACAAATTTTTTTGACAGCCAAATGTTCATGCAATATTGAATGTATGCTGGTCCCCCTAATGCCCAAGGATGCCTCAATCTCATGATAAGTCATATGACGATCTTGTAATATCAGTTTACGCACAGCATCAATGTTTTCTGGAACAACAACCGATTTTGGACGACCTTCACGAAATTCATCACTAAGCGAACTACGGCTACGATTGAATTCCGTATACCATCGATATATAGTGGTTTTTGATGGTGCTCATCGCCAAAAGTCGAATTAAGTTCATCGATGCACTGTTGTTGAGATAATCCACGTCGAAAGTTGTAAAAAATAATCGCACGGAAATGTTCACGACTTAATTCCATTTCTTGGCCGACATCAATTTTTCATGTCACTATAAACAACACAAATGGCGCATGGACATCAAAATGTTCTGAGTAAGTATACTGACAAAAAGTCGAACCTTACGTTAGGGACGCCGGTTATCAGATGGCAGCACCTGGATCGTCCATTCCCGAAATATAAAAGGCAACCCTCGTACATGTATTTTAAAGGGAAAATAATTATAACAACGAATTTTATTTTCCGATATAATATTTTATAAAATCTTAAACTATAGGTAGCAAAATTTTAGGACGAATGGAAAGAAAGAAGAAAATTTAAAGGTTCTTTACTATCTACCTTTTCTCCTAAACAAAAAAAGAAAAAAATACTCTTATCTAACACGTTAGAAGGACGAAAGAAAAGAAGGAAGAGGATTCGGAGGTTGCTTTCTACCTTTCCTCCTTCTAACCCCAAGAATTACAATACACACACAAACACATTTATATATTAACTAATAATTTTTAAAAGGACGAAGGAAAAGAAGGAAGAGATGGAAGTCACCTTCTATCTTCCCTCATTTTAATTATATTCTAATTAATCTATAGGTATAGCAACTAAAACTGTATAGTATGTAAGCTTTGACCTAATACACTCCGCTAGCAAATATTGGCTACCCTCAACATTTGTCTAAGGTGGGGGGTGTTACGTCTTGCGGACTCCGCGTACCCTAAATTCGTTATCAAGTAGGGCGGATTGGATTTTATATTATGCGACCAAATGTTCATGTTCCGCGGCCCTCCGAGAACAGTGACGCTACACACAGAGATTTCTCTTTTTTCTCTCTGTTTTAATCACCGGAGTTCCTCTATTTCCGTCAGAAAAGATCCGTTGAGTTATTTTAGCCATATATCTTCTCTCCAAATAACCTTGAATAACTTCCTGTTCGGAGCAACAATTTTCTTTGAAGACGGACTGACTAGACAATCTTTCATGCTGTTATATGATATTACTAACCTTTGATCTTCGGAAACTCATGCGTTTTCCACGTTATTCATAAATTTTTATTGCGCGCAATCTCTGACTAATTCTAGCGGAACCTTAAAGACTTTTACTGCCATAGATACCCGATCTTTTACCATATTTATCTCAGGCCTCCCTAAAACCCCACTTCCGAAAAGTTTTGCAACAAAATCCTATACCCATATTTGGACGTAAACTTTAGAGCCTGACACAACTTCCAAAACCCCACCCTCTCAACTGAGGTGACGTTTTTAGTAAAATGAAAAGGCTATGCCACTTCTACTTCTCCTCTCGACCGACTCGCAGCCAGGACAGAGTCTTCTCTTCAACACCCCTTCGGGGTCTCTTAATAACCAAGCCTACTAGTGGCTTAGACGGATCAGAGTTTTGCTAATTGTTAATTATTCCGTGCAACGACCTCGTGCATTTTTGGACCATCGTGAGCAGTCCAGCGGAGACCAGCTTCCTATTCTTGGCGCAACCTTGGGTCGTCCATCCTCACCGACACGCAGTAATTACACTCTTTATTTTCAATAAATAGCATAGATCCAGAAATCAGTTATTTATACTTTCTTTTGCCTGAGTGACCCCTGTCATTTCATTTTCTTCTTTTCTTCTCTCTCTTTTCTCTTCCTTTCCTTTGCTTCCCTTTTTCTAGTCCTTCGGCATTCCGCCTTAATTATTAAATCAGGTGCTAGTGGCCCAATCTTTTCGATCACAGTCAGACATAACGAACACAGAATTTTGCTCAGACCGCAATTGTTTATACATATATGTATACGTATACATTTATAAATCTTACAAATTTTCTTTCATTGTGAACTTCCGCTTAATCATCAATAAAACAAGTTATTTATAACTGTAAGCCAATCACGTTTTCCAACTAATTATTCGTAACAAAACATTCTCCCTTCCCTCAACTGTCGCTCACGGTCCTATCCCAGGTAAAAGGATTCAGTTCTTTGACTTAAATAAAGGAACACCGACGTATATCCGCGCCAGATAAAGGGGTCATTCCGATCCTTGATCTGCACCGCAGACTTGCGAATATGTCGGAGCTTGTGAAAGCAAGTGTCAAGTTGCGTTCTTCCTCCAGGACGTAACGCATCTTTGTATAATTCTAATTTCTGGGTATGTGAAGTTAGCAACCCAACTTTAGTTCTCGATAGTTCTGATTAGAGTCTAGCTTCCTATTGAAGAGTATAAGAGTTCTTTTACATTAATAAAAAGAGTTCCGGCGATTAACAGTACTAAAATAGCAATTAAAAAATGGGGTGCTGACTTCACACCCAACTTCAAGATCAAATAGTTCCGAGTAGCTCATTTGATGTCTTTTGACGAGTACTAGAGCTCCTGATAGATAAAAAGATATTCTGATTTTTTTACATAAAATTAAAAATTTCGGAAAATTGAATATCAAGCTCGAATAGTTCTGAATGGTCTATCTGATTTCTTTCGATGAGTTGTAGAGTTTCTGATATAAGAAAAAAATTAAATTCACAGAATTGTTTAAAAAATAATTACTAATAGTATTAGCGTAACAGACGTTTGACGTCAAATAACTTTTTAATTACTGGTCGGATCGCTTTCGACCATTCTAATTTCTTTTAGAACTCTTAGAATGCTATTCAAAACTGCCCTCAGAACTCCTGAGAACTCCCAAAAAAAATTTCGCTCAGACAGCCAAATTTCGCTCACGGGATCTTTAAGGTGGAATAAGTTTCAAACGGTTTGTCGGATCGCTTTCGACCGTTATAATTCCTTTTAGAACTGTTAGAATGCTATCCAAAACTGCCCTTAGAACTCCTGAGAACTCTGAACAAAATTTCGCTCAGTACTTAACCAAATTTCGCTCGCCGATCTTTAACTAACAAGTAACACTAGAGAAGTGCCATATGGCGATTTTCCTGAAACTTGGCATACAAGTAGTACATGGAAAACTATTGGACATGTATATTGTTATATCGACCCGAAAGCCGTTTGAAGGGTAGAAATCACCCTTATCGATTTTGGATGTAAGTTCGACTATTTTACGAATTATTTTTACGATTATTGTGAAATCAGGTAACTAAGGGTTTTTGTGGTCGCTGATAACAAATCTGAAGTCCGATTTTAAGAATTCAAAATTGCGGATCCAATATAGCGGTCGCATTTTTTCAAAATAGTTTAATTTTTATGACAATTGGTATCTAGGGGTTTTCGGGGACCCTGAATACGAATCTAAAGACCGTTTTCAAAAATTCAAAATGATGGATCCACTATGGCAGATGAATTTCTAAACAATTGTTGAATTTTCATGAAACTTGGTATCTACAGGTTTTTGGAATGGACAAACCCGATAAATCCGAAGCCCTTGCAGATTTCTGTATAAAAAACTGCAATGGCACATGTGAACTCTGCAATGATATTGCAATAATTAAATGTGCTTGGTGTATGACATCAATGTGCATGCAGCACTTCTTTGCCCTAACAAACGCTAACTCTCCACATTACTGTACTAAATTTAAAGTGTAAGTCGAAAAGCATCCCGATTCGTGAGAGGCAAGGGGACTCACGTTCAGAAAGCACCCCGATTCGTGAGAGGCAAGGGGACTCACGTTAAAAAAGCACCCCGATTCGTGAGAGGCAAGGGGACTCACGTTCAAAAAGCACCCCGATTCGTGAGAGGCAATGGGACTCACGTTCAAAAAGCACCCCAATGGGATGAGAACCCTATCACGTCCACGTCGTTCATCCTGGGTAGCGCTAAGAAGGGATTGCTTTTTAAATGCGTCAACAATCGTATTTCGCAACATTCATAAAAATAATTCGTAAAATAGTCGAACTTACATCCAAAATCGATAAGGGTGATTTCTACCCTTCAAACGGCTTTCGGGCCGATATAACAATATACATGTCCAATAGTTTTCCATGTACTACGTGTATGCCAAGTTTCAGGAAAATCGCCATATAGCATTTCTCTGGTGTTACTTGTTAGTTAAAGATCGGCGAGCGAAATTTGGTTAAGTATTGAGCGAAATTTTGTTCAGAGTTCTCAGGAGTTCTGAAGGCAGTTTTGTATAACATTCTAACAGTTCTAAAAGAAATTATAACGGTCGAAAGCGATCCGACAAACCGTTTGAAACTTATTCCACTTTAAAGATCCCGTGAGCGAAATTTGGCTGTCTGAGCGAAATTTTTTTTGGGAGTTCTCAGGAGTTCTGAGGGCAGTTTTGGATAGCATTCTAAGGGTTCTAAAAGAAATTAGAATGGTCGAAAGCGATCCGACCAGTAATTAAAAAGTTATTTGACGTCAAACGTCTGTTACGCTAATACTATTAGTAATTATTTTTTAAACAATTCTGTGAATTTAATTTTTTTCTCATATCAGAAACTCTACAACTCATCGAAAGAAATCAGATAGACCATTCAGAACTATTCGAGCTTGATATTCAATTTTTCGAAATTTTTAATTTTTTGTAAAAAAATCAGAATATCTTTTTATCTATCAGGAACTCTAGTACTCGTCAAAAGACATCAAATGAGCTACTCGAAACTATTTGATCTTGAAGTTGGGTGTGAAGTTAGCACCCCATTTTTTAATTGCTATTTTAGTATTGTTAATCGCCGGAACTCTTTTTATTAATATAAAAGAACTCTTATACTCTTCAAGAGGAAGCTAGAACTCTAATCAGAACTATCGAGAACTAAAGTTGGATTGCTAACTTCACATACCCTTAATTCCTTCATCCATAACACTATCACCGTGCATATTAAAAATTTTTTTTACTACTTGTACCGCATTTTGCCTTTGCAAAGATTAAAAAGCATAATTGCATAAAAATATTTTCGTCGTTTATCTTCAAATTAAAATAAGTATTAAAAAATTTAACCAAACATAATAAACTTTTTTTTTTTAAATTGCACGTTAAAATCTCAGCTTTTATATTATACATGCATTTTATAAGTTATAAATAGTCTTTTGTTTTAAAAACTGCAAAAACGACCTCTTACGGAAAAATTCGACATTATTTGCTGGCCAACCCAATAATTTTTCGGATAATGTATTTCTTCTGTGATATTTTATATTTTATATTATATATATTATATATATATTATATATATGTGATATTTCTTCTGTGATATTTTAAGTAAGTATTTAAAGTGAGTGACCCTGTATATTACATTTTATTCGTATACTGATGTTTCCATCAACTGAAAAATTTTCAGCGTAACGTAAGCGTTTCCGCTTCATTAAATTCATGTCGCCTATATAAAGTTTCACATAATTAACATAAACAAATTAATTCGATTTTTATTATCCCAGAAATGTTTTCATTCAAAAGTGGAACCTGTCAAAGTGAACAATGACAATGAAAAATAATTTGAGTTAATATAAAATTTTGATAAATTTGTGCAAATTTGTAAACTCCTCTTAAAACTTATTTTTTTCTTAATTTAATCAAATCTTTGAAAATTCTTTTAAACTTTAGAATTTCTTTTCTTAAATTTTGCAAGATATATTTAGTCGTGGAATTTCATCGTATGTAATATACGTTAGCGCGATACTTTTGTTAGCTTCGAGGCCAGAGTAGGTAGGACGACGGCTAGACGACGGCAAGTCTACTCACGAGCGAAATGAAAATGGAAATATCGGAGCGAAGCCGAAGACAAACGTAATCAGGCGATTGTAAACGCGATTTGGAGTATATGCCGTGTGCGACCAATTAAAATTGCGAAACACGCCTCTTCTAACTTGTACGCCTCTTCGCGTATGCAATTTTGGCTAATTTTAGCCAATCTGCACTTGGAGCCGAAAACAAACGATCCTGATCTGCATACGTGATGTGCAAATTCACGAGTGTCGAAAAAGCTCGCGCGATGGCGTCCGTCGGAATTAATTTATTCGCGGCGTGAGATTACTCGCGACGGCAGTCAAGGACATGCATGCGAGACACGAGGATGGAAAGGAATCGTCGGCGAAAGGAATTCGTTTCGAGAATCTCACGCGCACTCTCCCTGGGATTGGGAGAATAATTTCATTCGTATAACACACACACACATACGCATATAACTTTTCACTTCATATAATGTTTACATTAAGATAATTGGTCTGTGTAATATCGTTAAAAAAATAATGACTGATAAAACACGAAGAAGTTCGCGACGAACACGTTTTTAATGGTATAATATAATAATTATAATTTATGATATATATAGGCTGTATAAAAAGTACCGGGACGGCGAAATATCTCGAAAACTAAACATTTTAGAGAAAAATGTTTCAGATAAAAGTTGTACGATTTTAAGGAGGACGTGAAACGACTATATTGTTTTGTTCACAGTGGCCCTGATTTCGAGATATTCACTGATCATTACTTTTGTTAAATAGAAACTTCAGTTTTTTATTACACCGTCTTTTTCTACCAATTAATTTAAACAACTATTGTCTGAAACATTTTTTATTTGCCTAATATTTTTTGAAATATTTAAGGAAAACTTGATAATTTTTTCAATATTTAACTCACGATATCTCGCTAATTATTTGTCGGAAGAAGAAATGGTACTAGACTTTTCTGTTTTATTTAATCTCAAGAATATATTGTTATAATAGCGCCCTGACTTTTGTTAATTTACTGACTTTGGAAAATTTCAAAATTATCAAATTAACAAAAGTCAGGGGGCTATTGTAACAATATATTCTTGAAACTAAGTAGAGCAAAAAAGTTTAAATTGTTAAAATTGTTAAAATTAATTGTTAAAATTAATTGGTATAAAAAGACGGTATAATAAAAAATTGAGGTTTCCATTTAATAAAAGTAATGATCAGTGAATATCTCGAAAGTGGCGCCATCTGTAAACAAAACGATATAGTCGTTTCATGTCCTCTTTAAAACCGTACACCTTTCGTCTGAAACATTTTTCTCTAAAATGCTTAGTTTTCAAGATATTTCGCCGTCCTAATACTTTTTATACACTTTGTAGATCTGGCACCGTAGCTGAAAAATATCAATAGAATTAGCGTGATGTATAAAAATGTATAAAATAATAATTGTTTTTCGCTTGTTTCTGCAAATACATCATATACTAAAAGACAAACACTAATATACGAAAGAAATTATCGCTCCAGATATCTTCATTTTCTCATATTTTTGTCAGATTTTTGCATGATAACTGTCACATACTTCAATCGTTATTAGAATTTAATATTTCATACATATATCAATTTATTTTACATGTATAAATTTTTCGAAACCTAGACGATTAACACTTTTGTAATATCTTTATCATACTTTTACAAGTTTTTTATCATTTTCTTGTTTTTATTAGAAACATGAAAATAGTTTGATCGCTGAAATTAAAAACATGATATCAAAAACCTATATAAAGAGTGGGGGGTTATAAGTTTATAACCCGAAGTGTGAAGATAGATTGGGTTAAGACAAACATAAAAGTCCCATACCGTTTTGCGAGATTTGCATTAATTATCAAGTTATTAATGACAGAAATCTGAGGAACCGCGCCGACATAGATGATAGGAGAAGCGTTGCAGCTGCTCAGGCCACAGCGCGGTCCACTTGACCCAGCAACTGTTGGCGGCATGTGGCGAGGCGTAGGTCCGGCGAGATAAAACAACGAATAGCGGACCTCTGTGAAGTTGGCCCCACCTTTTCAAAATTTGAAAAAAATGAGCAGAGTTCTGATTGCCCCCCAAAGAGTTCTAGAGTTCTCTATTAATAAAAAAAAGAGTTCCGTTGATTAGAGTGGTCTAAACACGAAATAAAGTTATGGGGGGCCAACTTCACAATTGCGTAAATTTCAAAAGGTCATAACTTTTTTACCTTAAACTTTAGCGTTTTGATGCTTGAAGAAAATCGATAGAACTCTTCGGGGGGTTACCAAAACTCACAAGAAATTGACCAATTATCGAAAAAAAATTTTCTATTAGAAAATTCGGCATCTGCGATATTTTGATGAGCTAAAACTTTTTCATTTCTGCTCGAATCGATTCGAGTCATAAGGAAAACCGATAGAACTCTTCGGGGGGCTACCAGAACTCTCAAGAAATTGACCGATTTCCGAAAAAAATTTTTCTCTTAGAAAATTCTGGATCTACGAGACTTTGATGAGCTAGAACTTTTTCATTTCTGCCCGAATCGATTCGAGTCATAAGGAAAACCGATAGAACTCTTCGGGGGGCTACCAGAACTCTCAAGAAATTGACCGATTCCCGAAAAAAATTTTTCTCCTAGTTGGACTTAGAAAATTCTGTATCTGTGATACTTTGATGAGCTAGAACTTTTTCATTTCCGCTCGAATCGATTCGAGTCATAAGGAAAACCGATAGAACTCTTCGGGGGGCTACCAGAACTCTCAAGAAATTAACCGATTTCCGAAAAAAAATTTTCTCCTAGGTGGACTTAGAAAATTCTACATCTGTGATACTTTGATGAGCTAGAACTTTTTCATTTCCGTTTGAATCGATTCGAGCAGAAATGAAAAAGTTCTAGCTCATCAAAGTATCACAGATGCAGAATTTTCTAAGAGAAAAATTTTTTTCGGAAATCGTTCAATTTCTTGAGAGTTCTGGTAGCCCCCCGAAGAGTTCTATCGGTTTTCCTTATGACTCGAATCGATTCGAGCAGAAATGAAAAAGTTCTAGCTCATCAAAATATCGTAGATGCCGAATTTTCTAATAGAAAATTTTTTTTCGATAATCGGTCAATTTCTTGTGAGTTCTGGTAGCCCCCCGAAGAGTTCTATCGATTTTCTTCAAGCATCAAAGCGCTAAAGTTTAAGGTAAAAAAGTTATGATCTTTTGAAATTTATGCAATTGTGAAGTTGGCCCCCCATAACTTTATTTCGTGTTTTGACCACTTTAATCAACCGAACTCTTTTTTTTATTGATAGAGAACTCTAGAACTTTTTTGGGGGGGGCAATCAGAACTCTGCTCATTTTTTTCAAATTTTGAAAAGGTGGGGCCAACTTCACAGAGGTGAATAGCGGCGTGTTGTCTTTCCCCTCGCCGCACAGTGGGACAAATGGGTCTTTTTGTGGACAAAAATCGCTAGACGGCGTAATTCTTAACCAATTTCCATGATTTTTTTTTAATTTACTCGCGATGAATTGCTCTACAAGCATATCGAGCCCGTTTTTTAAATTAGGCTCTCAATTCAAAAAGCCGGACGCGCAAATTTGTCAAATGTATAAAACCTGTAAAATATCGAATATTTTTGGATCGGACAAAGTTTATACGGGATTTTAAAGCCTCCGAGATACATATGTAAGATCGAAATTCTCAGTTTTTGCCAGTGGAGAGGATCTGCAGAGCCCGATATATTTTATACCTGCCTGATATCCCCACATTATCAATGTATTCTACTAATGAGTTTGCATATATATATATATAATACGTATATATATACGTAACATATATTGCTGGATTATTTATGAATTCCATAGTTTAACGTAAAATCCTGATATAGGTGACAGCATATCAAGTCAGTACTCAGATGAAAATAACGGATTAAAGTCAATCGTGTGAACTGGCTGTATTAATGATGGTAATACTTATCTCCTTTTATTCTGACGATTTCGTCATGTGCTAAAATGTTTAGTATATTTTTCTTTTTTGTAATTAAATAATATTTTGCATTATTTTTTGCAATATATATACGCAAACTCATTAGTAGAATACATTGATAATGTGGGGATATCAGGCAGGTATAAAATATATCAGGCCACTGCAGATCCTCTCCACTGGCAAAAACTGAGAATTTCGATCTTACATATGTATCTCGGAGGCCTTAAAATCCTGTATAAACTTTGTCCGATCCAAAAATATTTGATATTTTACAGGTTTTATACATTTGACAAATTTACGTGTCCGTCATTTTGAATTGAGGGCCTAATTTAAAAAACGGGCTCGATACGATTGTAGAGCAATTCATCGCGAGTAAATTAAAAAAAAGCATGGAAATCCGTTAAGAATTACGCCGTCTAGCAATTTTTGTCCACAAAAAGACCCATTTGTCCCATTGTGCGCCGCACCGGCAATAGTTTCTGGATCGACTGGGCCGCGCTGCGGCCTGAGCAGCTGCAACGCTTCTCCAATCATCTATGTCGGCGCGCTCCCACTCCTCAGATTTCTGTCATTAATAACTCGATAATTATTGCAAATCTCGCAAAACGGTATGGGACTTTTATGTTTGTAACCCAATCTACCTTCACACTTCAGATTGTAAACTTATAACCACTCATCCTGTATGTAAAAAATAATAATAATTTCTTTTTTTAGTTATATCATCTTCGGCACAGTCAACCGTTTCCTAATTATATATGTATATAAATCATATTGTAATTAATATACTATTTAAATTGAAAAAAATTCATAAGAAAATAAAGGTTTATATGAATCAATTATTTTAATCTCAATATTAAAATAAAAAAAAAGAAAAAAGAATTTAGTATCATTGTTTTTAACAAAAACAATAAAATATATGTAATAAATACAAAGAATCCTTACCCCACCCTTGTTGTTATTGCTTGTCTCCTCCTCCTCTTCGTCGTCAGCGCTGCCGTCCTCTTTTTTCAGCTTCTTCCTGCCTTCATCACCACTGCCGTTGGCCCGCCTTTTCGTCTGCAATGTCAGCTTCAGCCCTTCAATTCGATTATAATTGATTCAAATATTAATATCATAACTTTTGAATTGACATACACAAAAAAATAAAGAACTTTGTTAATCTTGCTACCTCAATGATTAAATACGACTAGAATGACTACGAGACGTCTCAGTAAGAAACGTATACACGAAAGAAGGATTAAATGTAGCCGTGGCAACGTCTTTGAAATAAGTATAGTTACAGTCGTAGCTAATTAAAAACTGTGTTTCGAACATTTTATATATTTTATATAGAAAGTGTTTCTCAGATTTTAACGACTAAATTATGCCAAATTAATATTGAATGATTTGATACCGCATCACGTCCATAATGGGTAAAAAAAAGAAGAAAACATCAGAAGACCTATTAATAAGTTAAAGCAAAAAATGAAGAACATTAAAAATATTTTCTCTCGTAAACATCGTTTTATGAGTCCATAAATTATTTGTAAAAAATAATAATTCATTCGCATCACATGTATATACTCCATAGAATTGATATTATCCAGGTAAAGTTAAAGTTAAATAAACCCGTTGATCACAATTTTATGGAGTATACAGGGTCTACCAAACGTTCCGGAACGGTTAATTATTCCAAAAACTAATGATTGTTTAAAACAATGTTTGACACAAAAGTTATAGGGCATAAGAAAAGTTATCAGATATTGATAATTGTTTGACTTTAGAATGACCTTGAGAAACGTTATCAAGGTCGACATAAAAATCTTAAATGGAAACTCTAATTTTTTATTACACCATCTTTTTCCACTAATTAATTTGAACAACTTTTTGTCTGAAATATTTTTTTATTTGCCTAATATTTTTTGAGATATTTAAAGATAACTTGGTAATTTTTTCAATATTTAACTTACGATATCTCGCTAACTGTTTGTCGTGATAAAAAAATGGTACCTCTCTATTCTACTTGGTCTCAAGAATATATTGTTACAATAGCGCCCTGACTTTTGTTAATTTGATGATTTTGAAATTTCGAAAGATCGATAAATTAACAAAAAATAGATCATTATTGTACCAATATATTCTTGAGATCAAATAGAATAGAAAGGTTTAGTACCATTCTTTTACCCCGACAAACAGTTAGCGAGATATCGTAAGTTAAATATTGAAAAAGTTATCAAGTTATCCTTAAATATCTGAAAAAATATTAGGCAAATAAAAAATATTTCAGACAAAATTTGTTCAAATTAATTGGTGGGAAAAGACAGTGTAATAAAAAATTGGAGTTTCCATTTAAGATTTTTATGTCGACCTTGATAACGTTTCTCTATGTCATTCCCAGGTCAAACAATTGTCAATATCTGATAGCTTCTTTTAAGCCCTACAACTTTTATTTCAAATATTGTTTTAAATAATCATTATTTTTTGAAATAATTAACCGTTCCGGAACTTTTGGCAGACCCTGTATGAGTCATTCCACATGAAATCGAACACCCTCTGCCCAGAGTTTTTAAATAAAATACTTTAATCGGTATTTAAAATGTAGATAATAACAAACTTTCGAATATCATCTGACCCGATTCAAGATTCAAAATGGCTGATCCAATATGGCGGCAAAAGCTGAAAAAATGCAGAGAAATAATAAAAATTAACAAAAAATACTTTATTTTGCTTGATATATATTCTTTTTTATGTTTTTTTAGTATAAAATGAACAAATAGTTAAGTTAGTGTTTAGAAAACAAAATGGCGGATTCAATATGGCGGACAAAAGCCGAAAAATTGCAAAAAATGACGAAATCTAATAAGAAACCTTTTATTTTATCTGATGTTTTTATTCTTTTGTTTTTTTGACAGAAAGTAAACAAACAGTCACGGCAGAATAAAAAGATGGCGGATTTAATATGATGGACAGAGGTAGAAAACTAATTAAATATTTCTAATAGCTTGATATTTAGAATTCAAAAAATGTATTTTGTAGTTCTGCAGTACTTTTTTAAAGAATTGAATACTTGCATACTTTTCTTATTTAAAGTAAACATGGTAGGTCCAATATGGCGTCCAAAAGGCGAAAAATTGCAAATTTATAAATTCTATTCAATACACAATATATGACACAAATAAATATATTTAGAAGAATATTTAGAAGAAATATAGATGTAAAACAAAACTTTAATGTCCCTTATCAATAAGTTTTTGCAATTTCAATTTGACCACTATACAAAACTGTAATCCTAGTTTTCGAATAAGTGATGTATGTATAATACAATTCACTCTTTCGAATGTTACATAAGTATTTCATAGTTCTTTTGTCAAATATGACATTAGATTTACTATATTGAATTTTTCTGAGTACGTAAAACGTATAGTTATTGAATTCTTAAGAAAAATATTGTAGAACTAAATCCATTTTCACAATCGAAAACACTAAACACTAATAAATGGTATTTTTATTAAGTTAACTAACGGTGTTCGCCATATTTGATCTGCCGTCTTATTTTTTGAACAATAAGATAACTATTTACTTGTGTTATTCCAAAAGAAACATAGAGGAATACACAAACGCCAAATAAAATAAAATCAAAATATTTTGTTAGCTTACAACATTTCTTTACAATTTTTCGCCTTTCGGATGCCATATTGGATCAGCCATGTTTACTTTAAATAAGAAAAGTATGCAAGTATTCTATTCTTTAAAATGGTGCTGCAGAACTACAGAAAATACATTTTCTGAATTCTAAATATCAAACTATTAGAAACATTTAATTAGTTTTTGTCTCTGTCCACCATATTGAAAATGCCATTTTTTTATTCTGCCGTGACTATTTGTTTACGTTCTGCCAAAAAAGCACAAAAGAATAAAAACATCAGATAAAATAAAAGGCTTTTTATTAGATTTCGTCATTTTTTGCAATTTTTCGGCTTTTGTTCGCCATATTGAATCCGCCATTTTATTTTCTAAACACTAACATAACTACTTGTTCATATTATATTCATTCACCCTGTATACATATACAAGGTGTCAGATAATTAGCTGCCAACCCGAAGGTAGATTGGGTTAAGACAAATATAAAAGTCGTATATCGTTTTGCGAAATTCGCAATAATTATCGAGATATTAATGACAGAAATCTGAAAAGTGGGAGCGTGTCGACACAGATGATTGGAGAAACATTGCAGCTATTCAGGCTACAGCGCGGCCCAGTCGATTCAGAAACTATTGCCGGTGCGCGTCGAGGGGAAGGACAACGTGCCGCTATTCGTAGCTTTATCTCGCCGCACCTACGTCTTGTCGCACGCCGCCAATAGTTGATGGGTTGACTGGGCCACGCTATAACCCGAGAGGCTGCGACACTTCTCCAATCATCCATCTCAGCGTGCGCTCATTCGTCAGATTTCTATAATTAATAACTCGATAATTATTGCGAATCTCGCAAAACGGCATAGGAGTGTTATATTTGTCTTAACCCAATCCACCTTCACATTTCGGGTTGGCAGCTAATTACCGGACACTCTGTATATCCCATAATTGTAACACATCAACTCCATAGAACCGTAGAGCTAAACGAGAGGAACGAAAAAGTCTTTTTCCATTTAGCGATATCTCGTGTAGTTTTTTAGTAATAACCGTGTAAAGTTTGGCGTTTGTCATGCCCATCGCGGTCTATAGACGCTCCGCGCCGAGCTGTGTGCTTCGAGGCTAAGCGGTAACGCGGTTCGCGCTGACCGTTAAGCGGCATCAAAGCGCCGAGACGCCATCGCGATGTCGTATACAGGGTGTCCCATTTTAATGTCCTACCCCAAATAACTCTACCTACAGTATTGAAGTTTCAAGGAAAATGATTTGAATAAAAGTTGTAGGGATTTAAGTGAGCTACTTTATGATGACCTTGACTTTGACCTTGACCTCTATTTTCAAGGTCATTTGAAGATCAACTTTTTTTAACGGGAATCCTTATTTTTTATTACACTGTTTTTTTCTACCAATTAATTTGAGCAACTTTTGTTTACAACATTTTTTTATTTGTCCAATATTTTTTGAGATATTTGAGGAAAATTTGATAACTTTTTTAATATTTAACTTACGATATCTCGCTAACTATTTATCGGAAGAAAAAGTAGTACTAGACTTTCTTGCTTTATTTAGTCTCAAGAATATATTGTTACAATAGCGCCCTGACTTTTGTAAACTTACTGACTTTTGGAAATTTCAAAATTATCAAATTACGGCGCTATTATAACAATATATTTTTGAGACTAAATAAAGCACTAAACTTCAATACTGAAGAGTTATTTGGGGTGGGACATTAAAATGGGACACTGTATACAGGGTGTCTCAGAACTTTGGCACACGGGCTCCGTAGAGATATAGAGCTAAGTAAGAGGAACAAAAAAGTCCTCTGCTATAATGTGAAAATCGTAATAGTTTTTTTCATTATAACAGCGCAAAGTTAGGCGTTTTCCGCGCGGCCTATAGACGCTCCGCGGCAAGCTGTGTGCGTGGGGGCTGAGCGATAACGCGGCTCGCGCTGACCGTCGTACGGCGTCAAAGTGCCAAGTCGCCATCGCGACAGTCAGCGCGAGACGCGTTATCGCTCAGCTTCTACGAACACAGCTTGCAGAGCGTCCATAGGCCGTGCTGGGACTAACTTTGCGCTGTTATAATTAAAAACTATTAAACTACGATTTTCACATTATGGCACAGGACTTTTTTGTTCCTCTCACTTAGCTCTATGTTCCTACGGAGCCCGTGTGCCAAAGTTCTGAGACACCCTGTATAATGGCATATATATGATTGTACGAGGTCTGTCCCAAAAGTATCCGACCTCTGCGTATATCTTCATCCTTGGGCATCCTATTATGGAAAACAGATATTCAGTATTTAAGGTCGACCTTTAGGAATACCGCCACCAAGTGGCACGACCCAACAGCTGTTCAGTCGGCAACGGTACGTTGTTTGAGCGTCGAAAATTCCGAGCATCGCATTTTATGACTGTATAAAACACACCTGCTCATTCATCTCACCTGATTCAGGAATTTTTTGATTAAACACGGCATTGTCCAACTTCGTCAACCTCCGTATAGTCCAGATATAGTCTCGTGTGACTTTTGGTTATTTTTTAAGTTGGAACATCCGTTGAAGGGCAATAAAACGAAATTCGACGAGGGAGCTGTTGGCTATCAGAAAAAACGACTTCCAGGACTGCTTTCGCAAGTACGTGCACCGTTGGCAGAAGATCATTGCTTTGGAAGGAAATTACTTTGAAGGCGACGTTTATATCACTGCGGAATAGCTCTTTCTCATGATACAGATAAAGATCGGATACTTTTGGGACAGACCTCGTATATACAGAATGTCCGCTAATTAACTGCTAAGTGTGAAGATAGATTGAGTTAAGATAAACATAAAAGTCCCATACCGTTTTGCGAGATTCGCAAAAATTATCGAATTATTAATTATAGAAATCTGACGAATAAAGCGCGCGCTGAGATGGATGATTGGAGAAGCATCGCAGCCTCTCAGATTACAACGCGGTCCAGTCGACCCAGCAGCAAGTGTTGGAGGCGTGCGGCAAGACGTAAGTGCGATGAGATAAAACAACGAATAGCGGCGCGTTATCCTTCCTCTCGCTGCGTACAATCGGCAACAATTTTTGGATCGACTGGGCCGACTGTAGCCTGAGCAGCTGCAACGCTTCTCCAATCATCTGTGTCGGCGCGCTCCCACTTTTCTTCAGATTTCTGTCATTAATAATTTGATAATTATTGCGAATCTCGCAAAACAGTATGAGACTTTTATGTTTGTCTTAACCCAATCTACCTTCACATTTCCGGTTGGCAGCTAATTATTGGACATCCTGTATAATTATACAAAGTTTTCCAAAAGTAATGGACCTTCCCCCCTATCTCAGAATCTATGCATTATAAGGAAAAATGAGCCGAACAAAAGTTTTAGGATTTATAAAGTTCTGTTTTTTGTGACTTCAAATTTGACTTTGACCTCGACTTTGAAGGTCAACTTGAGTTTTTTGAATGGGAATTTTTACTTTCTATTACACTGTTTTTTCAACCAATTAATTTGAGCAACTTTTGTCTAAAACATTTTTTATTTGTCTAATATTTTTTGAGATATTTGAGGAAAACTTGATAACCTTTTCAATATTTAACTTACGATATCTCGCTAATTACTTGTCGGAAGAAAAAGTGGTACTAGACTTTCTTGCTTTATTTAGTCTCAAAAATATATTACAATAGTGCCTTGATTTTTGTTAATTTGATGATTTTGAAATTTCCAAAAGTCAGTACCACTTTTTCTTCCGACAAATAGTTAGCGAGATATCGTAAGGTAAATATTGAAAAAAATTATCAAGTTTTCCTCAAATATCTCGAAAATATTAGGCAAATAAAAAAATGTTTTAGACAACAGTTGTTCAAATTAATTGGTAGAAAAAAACAGTGTAATAAAAAATAGGGGTGCCCGTTTAAAAAACGCATGTTGACCTTCAAATGACCTTCAAGGTCAAGGTCAAGGTCAAATTTAAGGTCACAAAGAAACAGAACTTTATGAACCCTAAAATTTTTGTTCGGCTCATTTTTCCCTATAATGCAGAGCTGGAGACTAAGTGTCCTTTTCGGCCGGATTTCAAGCGGTGACACCCACTGTTCCCCTTACACCACTGCGCGCTCAGCGGCCGAGGCGACGATCGCGGATCGCTCAGGCCCGTCGCTACGTAAGATGTCAGCTGGAGCGTACCCTCGTGTTTTATTATAATTATAATTTTTTCCCCCCTTAATAATCGCTTTAAAATATATATATTTATGTGTTTTATACACACATACATATATATACATATATATATATATATGGTATATATATAATTACAACATAATGAAAAGAATGACATAAAAAAAGTATAATTAAAGGATTATTGCAATAGATTTCCACATCACCTGTGAGGTACTATTGCTGATGCGTTTTTTTTTAAGTGGTTTCCCCAGTAGGCCTATTCCACTAAAAAATGAAGAATTACGATAGAAAGTATGGCTCGGCAAGAAAACTAGATGAAAAGAAATAAATGATCATTTGGGAACAAGTAAACTAGGATTTCCTGGGTCGTTTAGACTGTACTATAAATGATATATCCAAAGACATTTTAGAAGAACTAGCTCGCATCAAGGAAGAAAGGGAAGTATCATCTAAAGAAGAACGTTTATCCGTTTTCGTCAATTTCATTCTGGAGAAGGAGCATTCACATAAATATGTGGACCCAAACATAGAAAAAATTCGAAGACCAAAATCTCGAAGACGTGGATAAGAAGAAGAATCTAAAATTTTAAAAAACTTGGCTTCCTTTTCTAATCGGGATTTCAAAGAAATATCGCATTGCAAATCGCACAATTCTTCCTGAAGAAATAGGCTTTGTTCCTCGATTTGGGCGATAAGAGGATTGCTGAAGAGCATCAAATCTTGTCTTAAACTATCAAAATCACAGAAACGCCTATCAAATTGATCAATTAAAGATTGAATAATATTCAGTTGCTTAAGAAAATTACAATTTGTGCCGTGTTCTTCAAAAAGAATTTGGCAGCAGGGAAAAGAATGAAGAAGATTATCTTGCAACTGATTTTTAAGAAGCAACAATCTTCTACAGAAAGAATCTACACAACTAACTAACTGAGTAATAGTTTGGTCGAACTTTTGCAGCTTTAAATTTAAAATATTTAAATGATTAGTTATGTCGGTTATGAGAGCAAGCTCGCAAAGCGAATCTAAATCTTCGAAGAAGAATCTAAATTCGTCCAGTGTTGTAAGATATTCTTCTTGCAAAAAGAAAGAATATCTCTTTTCTTATTGCGAAGTATGTTTCAAGACATTTTCTTGCACTGAGCCATCGCACTTCACAATATAAAACATCTGTGTAGGTTGCGTTATGCTCTTCGAGAAAGTGTTTAAATTTACGCTGAGAAAGGAATTTTGGCCACCTTTAATTAAATTAATAATTTTTGTGACCGTTTTCATGGCGCTGCAGAGTTTAATATCTTTCCCACATAACGTTTCTTGATGAATAATACAATGAATAATAGGGAATGTAAAACCTCGCTGCTTTAAATGTCCGACGAACCCGTTTTTAAAACCTACCATTGATTTTGCGCCATCAGTGACTATACCCGAACATTTTGAAAAATTGATATCGAATTTTTGCAGACATTGGCTAACAGCCTTGAAAATATCTGCACCTGTTGTCCTACCATGCAATGGTACAAAATCTAAAAGCTCCTTGACATGTGAAAAATCGTTTTGTACGATTCGAGCAAAAATACTCAGTTGACTCACATACCGATTATCGGTGCTTTCATCAAGACATAAAAAATAATGTGAGCAAGACGCTAATAAAAATTTTAACTTTTGTTCTAAAGAACAGGCAATATCGTCAATCCGTGATTTCACGGTTTTACGATTTAAAGGAATGCTTGCAGCTTCTTCTAAAGTTATAGAATCTCCAAACGATTCCATTGCTGCGATGAGGCACTCCTTTACAAATTCCCCTTCACTATACAACTTTGAATTTTTTGCGATGAGATGTGCAATTGCAAACGACGCGGTAAATGCTTTCGTAGAAGATTGAATATTCTCGACACTTAAATCGCGGCCTTCTTGATGAACTAATTTTAATCCCTCAATTAGATTTTGTTTTTCTTCGTCCACATATTTGGAATACTCCTGACAATGAAGAGTATTATAGTGTCTATAAACGATATATTTTTTAACAAGTGATGGTTGAAAACCACATAAAAGACAAATGACCCTATCGGAAATGTAAGCGAAGAAAATTTGCTCTCATACCTCATCAAAAGTTTGCCTAAACTTTTGATTCCTATCCATTGTTCCAAGAAATCCAGCCAAAAGACTACACCAAAGACACGAAATCACAAAAAAACTTGAGATGAGAGTGCGAAACTGTCTGTATTCTCGCCACAGACCTTTAACGAGCAGACTCTCATACAGACTGTGGAAACAGCCAGACCGTAAAACAATTGCATATCGGTCAGCAACAGAGTCCACACATTCAAACACCGCAAGACTCGTGCGTGTTTGTAAACAGAGAGAGTAAACAGAGAGTGTATAAGTTGATAGAATATTCAAACTATGTAGATGAGGAAAAACGTAATATATTTTAAGAATTAAAATTAATTCATGAAGAAAGTAATATCAGTGTCGAGAATTTTTAATGTTCTATGAAAACCCTTATCGAGTCATATGCAATATCAAATTTCATCGCAAAAAATTCTAAGTTCTTTAACGAAGGAAAATTTGTAAAAAATGCATCATTGCAGCGGTCGAATCATTTGGAGATTCGATGACTTTCGAAAAAGATTTCATTAAATGCAAGATTCCATTAAATCTGTAAAATCACAGATAGATGATACAGCTTCATCTTTAGAAGAGAAATTAAAATGTTCATTTGCGTCTTATTCGTATTATTCATTATGTATTTATGAGAGCACCGATAATCGGCATATGGATCAACTGTGTATTTTTGCTCGAATCGTACGTAAAACGATTTTTCACATATCAAAGACCTCTCAGACTTTGTACCGTTGCAAGGGAGAACAACAGGTATTGAAATCTTTAAGGCTGTTAGCCAAACTCTGCAAAAGTTCGACATTGATTTCTACAAATGTTCGGCTGTAGCCACCGATAGCGCAAAAGCAATGATAGGTTTGAAAAAAACGGCTTCTTTGAACAAATAAGACAGCAAGGTTTTAAAATCTCTGTTACTCATTGCATCATTCATCAAGAAGCGTTGTCTTATAAGCTTAACCCCTTGACTATGAATGACGTAAATATGCGCATGAAAATTTTGCCTCTCCGGCGTACTCTTTGCTCTAAAATTTTGTTTCCCTACCGAGCCGAGCCGATTTTATCGTATTTGTTCTTTATTATTTAGTGGAGTAGGCCTACTGGGGAAACCACTTAAAAAAAAACGCATCAGCAATAGTACCTCACAGGTGATGTGGAAATCTATTGCAATAATCCTTTAATTATACTTTTTTTATGTCATTCTTTTCATTATGTTGTAATTATATATATATATGTGTGTATAAAACACATAAACATATATATTTTAAAGCGATTATTAAGGGAGGAAAAAATTATAATTATAATAAAACACGAGGGTACGCTCTAGCTGACATCTGACGTAGCGACGGGCCTGAGCGATCCGCGATCGTCGCCTCGACCGCTGAGCGCGGAGCGGTGCAAGGGGAACGGTGGATGTCACCGCTTGAAATCCGGCCGAAAAGGGCACTTAGTCTCCAGCTCTGCTATAATGCATAGATTCTGAGATAGAAAGGGTTCCGTTACTTTTGGTAAACTTGGTATATTAAAATAAATGGAATAATAATGAAATGATAAATTTTATTTATTTCATTTATTAAATACTTTATTAAATAATTTGTTATTAATCTTCAAATAAATATCGGAGGTTAATTTATTATAAGTTTGAACTTAGTCGCTAGAGCAAGAAAAATATTAATATAAAATACCGCCAGAAACAAATAACATTTAGTTGAATTAAGCTATTTCCTGTTATTCTTTTGTCTTTATTTTAAATATGCAAATTCCAAAATTGGAAACAATTATAAACAATTAAAGATATAGAAATTTAATGGTGAAAAATAATGTTTGTTGTGCAGGATTAAACAGATCAAAAAAAGGTTACACGAATGCGAATGTATGGCAATTTTTACTTCACGTGAGTTCCTCGTCTTGGCATCACACTGCGATAAATTACAAACTTCCGCCTGGGAGAACTTAAAAATATTACAACGTGTTATATAATAATGTCACAGAGAATGCTAAAGTGATTACTAATAATCACTCATACACAATTCTCACTCATACACAATTACTAGTTACTAATTTCCCGCATGGCGCAAGGACATTCCCATGGCTTTCGAATGATTATTGTAATAGTGGTCGAAAAAATCATATATGCCTATAAGTTTAGGCGATTTGTCATTCGCGACGAAACTCGAGACTGAATTTTACTCAAGAGATAATATTCAAGGAGCAAAAGCTAGTTATATTGCATGCATATATCTATAAAAGTCGAAACTAAATAAAATAAAATTTGGAACGTTTTCTTGTATATAACAAAATAAAATTCTGTTTCAAATTTCATAAAAAATCGTATATCATCTGAAATAAACTTCTCATCTCAGATTACTAATTTTTAATTTCTTGGAATAAACTCACTCAAAACACTTAAAATTAAAAATGCATTCAAAACGATAGTAAAAATATTTCCTAATGTAATAAATATTGAAATAAATTTATAATCACAAGAATGAATGTTTAATTCCAATTAACTTGAAATGAACTTTTATCCATTCGAATGCATATTTCAGTTGATTAGAGTAAATTATTTTTAATAACGATTAAGTAAATATAAGATCGCTCTTCAAGTTCGAGTAAAAATATCATTCACGTGGAAAAATTTTTAAATGAAAAATCACTCACTTTGAATGATTTATCTGTCACTTTAATTTTCTAATGAAATTTCGCCAAAAAAATTTTGGAAGTATTCTCTGCATTTATGAAGTGAAATATTACGCAAAATGAGTGAAAAATTACGAGGCGATAGTAAAAATCCACTCAGAATCGTAAAACTGATATTTCACTGAAATCTAAAATTATTTCTTAATCTACGCAGATAAATATTTTAATCAAAGTGAGCTTGTTTTTATGATGATAGAATGCATCAAATCCACTTCTCAATTTCAAACAAAAATAACACCCAAGTTAAAAAATTCTCTCTACACATATAAGTAAATAGTTATTCAACTTCGAGTAATTCAGTTCAAAGCTATTATATTTAAAACATGCTTTTTAAAAAAACATTTAATATGAATTTTAAAAGTAAAATTATTAATATCGGTTTAATTAATCGATTTAATTAAGGAACATTATTATTTATTTCTATATATTTCTTTCAAAGTATTTATGTCTAAATTTATTGTACAATACATTAAAATAACACACATAGCTAGAAGTATTTATAAAAATGTAACGGCTTATACTGAGAAAAGCATTATATTTTACCATTATATTTTAATACATTTTTTTTATTGAATAGAATAACTCACCAAATATTTATGAAAATTAATAAAGTTTAATGTGGGCACCTTTTGTAGCTCGACAGATGTCTGAACGATAGTCGAGCTCTACCAAATATTTTGTAGCATTTGAGTATTATTAGATCAATTACTTCAACGATATGCTGTTTTAAATCGTCCAAATTTCGAACTTTTCTTTGATAAATATAAACCTTAATAAAGCTTCAAGCAAAAAAGTTTAAAGGAGTTGTATTCGGAAATCTAAATGGATAGGTGAACCTTTTATTCCGATGTAACATCCAGGAAAGATCTCATGGAAATGGAGTGCCATCCTGCTGAAACGTGAAACCTAGAAAAATCTAGAATAGTAAAGCATATCAAAATAAGTATTTCCTGTCACTGTGAGCTTCATGAAAAAAAAATGAAGCGATAACCCTGAAATTATGACAAAACAAATCTTACGGAGATTTCCTATCGATTAAGCTACAATATGAAAAATTATAAGTTCTTTCAGTGTAAGCTATATTTTAGTTATATATAAGTTATATGTGAATATTTCTAGCCCAGATACTACATATATAACAATTTATACATTGAAATAAACGAAAATAAACAATACGTGAATAAAATTAGTTTTCAGATATTTCTATTATTAATCCAACTTTTCTTTAAAATTTATATTAATTTTACATATTATTATGCATATGTGTGTGTGTGCGCGCGCGCACGTGTGTATGCGTGTGCGTGTGTTCAATTAAATTTTGTATATTTATGTATATGTGTTACAATTAGTTTATATTATTATATTTTATATTATAGTATTATATTATATTATAGTATTTTATATTACAGTTTTTTGGTTTAAAATTGAATTTATAAAGATAAAATTTTGAGTAATAAATACTAATTTTGAGGCTGTTCTTAGCCAATTTCGTATCTTACTATGAATTAAGCTAAAAATTCAGAATAATCGCTCGATATCTGCAGAAAAAACAACAGCTGCATATAAATGCATAAATAACTCGAACATAAAATATAGTACAGATGGAAACCAAAAATTTTCTAAATAGTAAATATTTTGCCTAATATTTTAATATAAAAAACATAATTTCACCAAATGATATGCAGCAGCATATGTTCTAAAGACTTTTCTAATTAGTTTTAACTTAATTTTTTATTTATAAAACAATGATCTATAAATAGATTTGTCAGATAATATGGAAGTTATAACCACATCAAAATAATTCCTAAAGTATTATATTTCATTTATAATTTAGTAAACGTTTCTTCGTTAATATTTTTCAATAAATTTAACCATATTCCAATACTTTCGCCAATAGCTCATGTTTAATTTTGAACTTTATCCAGTGCAACAGAAATTTTTTATTTTAATTATAATTTTATTTATAATTAAGTACATAATTTTGTACATTAGTTTTAAAATCAATTTCGGAGTATTTCAACTATCTAAAAATAAATGAAAAGAAACTATTTGCTTGTTTATATTTACTAGATGGTAACTATTAGGTGCGCAACTAAGTTCCCGCTGTTTTTCAAGAGATGGCTCCAGTAGTAAGTGCTGGTCGATTGTGACATAACCAAAACGTCATGAACCAAGCTTAGACATATGGTAAACAAACCGCTTTGACACATTAGTGATTTTGTTTTTGCGTCATATACTTTTGGTTGTGTGAAAATGTCTTATTTTGTGCCAAATAATCGTCATTTGCGGGAAGTGTTGCTTTTCTTCTTTCATTCGAAGAAAACGGCGGCTGAAGCGCATCGAGAACTCCAAAAAGTTTACGGAGATGCTGCTCTAAGTGAAACAATGTGCCGTGATTGGTTCCGTCGCTTCAAAGACGGTGATTTCGATGTTGACGACCGTTCGCGTGAAGGAAGGCCAAAAACCTTCGAAGACGCTGAATTGGAGGCATTGCTCGATGAGGATCCGTGCCAAACGCAAAAAGAGCTTGCTTCAGCATTAGGAGTTACCCGCCAAGCCATTTCCAAGCGATTGCATGCGTTGGGAATGATTCAAAAACAAGGAACTTGGGTTCCTTATGATTTGAAGCCAAGAGACGTTGAGCGTCGTTTTTTCGCCTGTGAACAACTGCTCCAGCGGCAAAAAAGGAAGGGTTTTCTTCATCGCATCGTTACGGGTGATGAAAAATGGATTCATTACAGCAACCCAAAGAGAACAAAATCATGGGGACTGCCCGGTCATGCTTCTACGTCGTCGGCTCGGCCGAATATTCACGCTGCGAAGGTTTTGCTATGTATTTGGTGGGACCAGGGCGGTGTTATTTATTATGAGCTGTTGAAACCGAACGAAACCATCACTGGGGGACGGTATCGAACTCAATTGATGCGATTGAGCCGAGCACTGCGCGAAAAGCGGCTACAATACGAGCAGAGGCACGAAAAAGTGATTCTACAGCATGACAACGCTCGGCCTCACGTTGCCAAACCCGTTAAAACCTACTTAGAAACGCTCAAATGGGAAGTCCTACCTCACCCGCCATATTCCCCAGATATTGCGCCGTCCGATTATTACTTGTTCCGTTCGATGGCACGTTCGATGGTCTGGCTAATCAGCAGTTCCGCTCATATGAAGACATCTCAAAATGGCTTGATTCGTGGATAGCCTCAAAAGACGAACACTTCTACCGTGACGGTATTCGAGCTCTGCCAGAAAGATGGGAAAAAGTTGTCGCTAGCGATGGGCAATATTTTGAATGATTCATTTGTAACCATTTTTTCACAATAAAGTTGCATTTTCATCAAAAAAACAGCGAGAACTTAGTTGCGCACCTAATATATTTCAAATATTTTATTTTCTTTGCGTTTCTTTTTTCAAATCTGGCATATCGATGTTTTTTGCTTATAAAGGTAAAATATGCGTTAAACAACTATATGTTATTAAATCTCTACTCACCCGCAAAAAAAACAGACCACTAAATTTTAGAACAGTTTCCTGCATATCTTTCAATAGCGATAACTCAGCCAAAAATCATCGTATTGAGATAAAGCAAAGCTCAAATTAAAACTTGGACATTTCTTGTTAATAACCAACAATCTAAAAGTGAATTATAATAAATGTTTTACAGAATGGCGAATGTTAAAGATAGACTTCAATTAGGGTAAGTCCGGAATAGATAGGCATAGATAGGGAATAGATGGTCAATTGCTATAATTTTGTTAATATATGTTAGGTGTCAATGGTGATCGGTCAGTTGTGAGTTGGATGTACTACAAGTAAGTGTGTTTCATTCTAATGCCCAGAAACACTGTTATTGTGTGTTATGTAACTGTAATAAATGTTTTATGTTACTATTAACCTCCAAAATGTTTCACACGTCGGAAAAATACCTTGCGAATACGGTTTATTTTGAGTTACAACATGAGACCTGGACTTAGACACCTAAAAAACCATCGTATTTTCATATTTAATCTCGGGATTCGTCACCGAGACTACGTTTCACGCAATACGCATTTTTACGCGAACTCTCTAAACGGGAATAGACGATCCATTTTTTTCAGGGTTAGATGACCTACTTAGCGAGAAATTGCAAGCAATGGACATCGGATCGACATTTTCTAGATATACAGTGTCCCATTTTAATCCGGCTGGCTGAATAAAATTCGAGGATGATATTTTCCAGAAAAACATGTCAGATAAATGTTGCTCAGTTCTAAGGGGGACATTCGATGCCATCAACAATTTTGACCTCGGGTGAAGGGTTCAAGGTCATTCAAGGTCAACTTTTTTTTCTTAAATGGGAACCCCTATTTTTCACATCAGCAGTCGATTCTACGTAAAAGAAAATGAAACTTTTGTCTGAAGCATTTTTTTTATAACGCAAACTAATTTCGCTTATTCAGCCTCCAAAATTGAAATTTTCAAACTTTCTGAATTTTTTACTCGAGAATGGTGGGGTTTGGGGGGAAATTGCAGAAGACAAAAAGTTCTTGGAATGCTGCAAGGAATTCACTCGAATTTTCGCATAGTTGATCGTGCACTTTTTTCCGCCAATGTTCTACCTGTCAGGAGATACCTCGAAATTTGCTTTCGAGCGAGTTTTTGTTGAATTGTTAACGTATGCAGCACTACTTTTCCAAACACCTTTTTCATTTGTAATTCTTTATGCAAAATATGCCGTACCTGTTCATCTGAAATGCCTATGGTATGAGCAATTTCACGCGTAGTTACACTTGGATCTTCAGAAACAATAACATGTATTTGCTCAATGATTTCTGGTGTTGATGCGCTTTTTAGACGTCCACTGCGTGGATTATCTTCAATGCTTGTACGACCACGTTGAAACTCAAGTGCCCATTTACAAACCATTGTTTTTGAAGGAGCAGATTCCCCTAACACATTTACCATCTCGGAATGAATTTCCATTGCCTTTAAACCTTTTTAACAAAGAACTCAATCACTGCACGCTGTTTCAAATTTTCCATTGCAAACAAATATACTGACATGTCAACTTCAATTGGCTTGTAAACACAGAAAGAATTGACAGATGGAAATGAAACCTAACCTAGGTTTATGTGAAGAGTGATTCTATAACCGACTACAATTTATAATTCTACCGTTTACTTATAGATGCCGCTCCGTGAACTTTTCACGCAACCTGTAATCTTAATAAGTAATCTGCAATATATCTACGAGGGTAGTCCCACAAGTACCTGACTTAATAAAGAAAACACAAAAAATTTGGGAAAAAATATCTTTATTTCTCTACATAGTCTCTTTTTAGCTCAATACACTTTTCCCAGCGATATTCAATAGCTTCGATACCCTGTTTATAGTAGGAATCGTCGAGCTCCTTAAAATAGCCATCAACCGCAGACTCCACCTCTTCATTGTTGGCAAATCTTTTACCACCGAGCCATTTTTTCAAGTTTGGAAACAGGAAATAATCCGAGGTGGCTAAATCTGACGAATAGGGTGCGTGAAGAAGTAATTCGAACTTTAACTCATTGATTTTGGCCATCGCGATAACGGATGTGTGAACTGGTGCATTGTCTTGATGAAACAAAACTTTCTTTTTCGTCAAATGCGGCCGTTTTTTCTTGATTTCATCACTCAAACGCTGCAATTCGCATAATACTCCGTTATACCGCATAATACCGTTGATTGTTTTTCCTTTCTGAAGACAATTAATGAAAATTATCCAACGCGCATCCCAAAAAAACTGATGCCATGACTGCAGATGGAACTGTCTTCGCTTTCTTTGGAGCCGATTCTCCCCTTTCAGTCCATTGTTTTGACTGTTCCTTCGTCTCAGGTGTGAAGTAATGGACCCATGTTTCATCTATGGTTATGAATTGACGCAAAAACTCGGCTTTATTGCTACGAAACTTCGCCAAACACTCGATTGAAATATCCTCACGACGCTGTTTTTGTTCCAATCGCGTCACCCATCTTGCGCACAGCTTTCTCATGTCCAAAGAGCATCGGCAAAAAATGCCCGTTTTCGGTACCTCGATTTTTGAAACTTTTTTTATACCAAATGGTTACTTATGATGACCCAAAAATCCCTGCAAAATTTCAAGATTAGCATATGCCCCGTTTAAGAAATATAGGGGGTCAAAGTTGACCATGTCCAATTAAAAAATATAGCAGCTTCACATTTATACTCCAATTTTTTTGTACTCTTTGTTTTTTTCATGCTAATGACTTAAATCTATGCTTTTTTATTGGTTGGATTTGGCATTACATCTTGCCTTCGTTGGTTGGATTATTACATCTTGCCTTTGTTGGATATGTAGGATCCGTCATTTTGAATTTTTAAAATCTGATATCTCTTTCATATTTGGTGAACCCCAAAAACCTCCGAATAACGAGTTTCAAGTGAATCTGATGAATTTAAGAAAAATTCGTCCGCCATATTGGATCCGCCATTTTGAATTTTTAAAATCTGACTTCAGATTCGTAATCAGCAGCCAAAAATCTTAAAAGAACCATTTCGGCTGAACTTTTTTGGACATTATTATTGGAGTATAAATGTGAAGCTGCTATATTTTTTAATTGGACATGGTCAACTTTGACCCTCTATATTTCTTAAACGGGGCATATGTTCATCTTGAAATTTTGCAGGGATTTTTGGGTCATCATAAGTAACCATTTGGCATAAAAAAAGTTTCAAAAATCGAGGTACCGAAAACGGGCATTTTTTGCATGGGGCTTGCTGAGGCTCTTTTCAGTCAATATGCGATGTACAGCACTTTTTGAAATGCCTACCATGTCTGCTAACTCGCACACTTTCAGTTGACGGTCATCCAATACCATTTTGTGGATTTTGTGGTTAACCATTTCTGGCGTGGTCATTTGGTCGACCACTGCGATGTTCGTCTTGGCAGCTCGTACGGCCTCGTTTAAACTCTGCTACTCAATATTTTATTGTTGTAAACGAAGGAGCAGACTCCCCCAGAGTAGAATCTAGCTCCGCTTTGATATTGGTTGGACTGAAGCCTTTCAAATGAAAGTATTGTATCACATAACGACGACCAATTTTTTCCATGTTTGCAAATTCACTGAGAGCGTTCACTATTGATGGCTGCTAAACAAATATTAAATAACGTAGCGTCGTCAAACTTCAAACTTAAGCTTTATAAGGTTTGTACCATAGTCATTCTTTTCAAACAACAACTGCTATTTATATGTCAGGTCAGGTACTTCTGGGACTACCCTCGTATATCCTGTGGTATCTATTATGTTCATTAAATGAATATTTTCTTCTAATATATATGTTATTAAGATAAAAATAATTAACTTGACGTGAAGAATATTGCCATCAAACTACTTTATTTTTCAAATCGTTTCCTATATTTTGCTTGACAGAAATAAAAACATTATCATTAGCTATAAAACGTTAAATGAGAGTCGCTAAAAAGAGTAAGATAAAAATATAGAGATATGAAATTAAATTTTATAACACTTTACAGTAACAAAACTGATAATTGAACATGTTTAAAATAATGAATATGATTTTAATTTTTAAACATATTTCTTTTGTATTTCTATTTAAAATAAATTCAAAATTTTAGAAATATCTTTTAAAAAAATAAATTTGTTTTTTTCTTTTTAAATATATTTTTTTCTAATCCTGATTTAGTCATCACTTTATTTCTTAAATAAAATTGATCTCAAAGGAATGTTAAAAATGCTCTCTTAATTACTTGTAAAAAAAATTTCGTAAATGTAGAAGGATGAAAATTTACTCAAGCTTATAATAACATTGCCACTCAGAATTCAAGAATGTGATATTTTGCGGGAGTTTTCCTCAAATTTAAAATGGATGCTTAATCCATGCGAATGAATTAAATTAATTAGAATGAATTTAGTCCAAAAATGTTAAAATACATTAGAATTACTGTTCGACTTTGGATAAAAATATCACTCGACAATCACAATGAAAAGATTTACTTCATATGAGCAAAAAATCGCTCGAAATCGAGTTACTCCATCGTCATTCTACTTTTCAAGTAGAATTTAATTCGAAGAAATTCAGAGATTATTAAAAGCATCCTCGAAATATATTACCGACAATTTCATGTCGGACGCTTCATTTTCGTTACCGTCGAAAATCAATATAATTCCAATTAATTAATTTGGCAGCAATGTATAACGGATCAATCCCTACCGAGAACATAACCGGTACAAATACAAACACAGTGAGTACAATTACAATAATAATCTTCCGCCCGTGTCCGTTGCGTAATGCTGTAATGTTTGAAAGGAATAGCATTTACGATTTTTTTAATGCGCCGGATATATAAGGTAGGGGGTTATAAGTTTACAACCCGAAGTGTGAAGATAGATTGGGTTAAGACAAACATAAAAGTCCCATACCGTTTTGCGAGATTTTGCAATAATTATCGAGTTATTAATGACAGAAATCTGAGGAGTGGAAGCGCGCCGGCATAGATGATTGGAGAAGCGTTGCAACTGCTTAGGCCGCAACACGGCCCAATTGATCCAGCAACTGTTGCCGGTGCGCGGCGAGGGGAAAGACAATGCGCCGCTATTCATTGTTTTATCTCGCCGGACCTACGTCTCGCCGTACGCCGCCAACAGTTGCTGGGTCGAGTGGGCCGCGCTGTGGCCTGAGTAGCTGCAACGCTTCTCCGATCATCTATATCGGCGCGCTCCCATTCGTCATATTTATGTCATTAATAACTCGATAATTATTACGAATCTCGCAAAACGGTATGGGACTTTTATGTTTGTCTTAACCTAATCTACCTTCACACTTCGAGTTGTAAACTTATAACTCCCCACCCTATATGCACCGTCGCGAAGAAGCGAGAATAGAAAGAAAAAAGAAGGAAAGAAAGAAAAAAGAAAAAGAGAGAGAGAGAGAGAGAAAATGAGAAAAAGATAGGAAAAATACATATACTACTCGAGAAACAATCAGGAAATTCAGGGAATTCATATTTGAAGGTTAAATTAATACGTTGACTGCCACGGAATTTTTCACGATTCTGGTCTAAAGAGCCAATTTGATTTAATCATGTTATATTATTAAAAACTTTAACAATAGTACATAGTAATCAAAAAGCTTAAAAAATGTTTCTTTTTAAAAAAACATTTTGTATTCTCTTTCCTGAGGCCATCTATTCATATTTACACTGTTATGCTACGAGTTTCCTCGTAGCTGTACAAATATGGCAAGTAATGAAGGGACGAGATAACTCTTAGTTAGGCGTCCTGGGCAAGTAAACAACCTACAAGATATCTCGTAGTTGGCAGTCAACGTGTTAAATATCAAATCATTTTTATGAAAATAATGGCTGATTTTATTATGCTATATTTTAACATATAGAGAAATAAATATTTATTATTCCATTAATCTATCTCTATCTCTCGAAAATTTAACTATCACTCTATATATTGATGGAATGCATGAAGTTAATACCACAACATTAGTTTCCAATAATTCTGATTACAGATCAGCTTTTTTTTGAAGAGTGTAGAAATGCTTTTATGTTTATAAAAAGAGTTTTGGCGGTTAACATCACTAAAATAGTAATTAAGAAATAGGGAGCTAACTTAACTATACTTAACATTACAACCGATTAGTTCAATTGATATCTTTTGATGAGTATTGGAATTCCTCACGGAAAAAATTTGTCTTTTTAAAAAACTAAAAAAAAATAAAAGAAAATTAATATTAAGCTCGAATAGTTCTAAATAGACCATTTAATTCCTTTCAATGAATTCTAAAATTCCTGATAAATAAGAAATATTAGATCCCAAGAGTTATTTAAAAAATCGCCATTAAAAGTTGCACAACTGACAGTCTTCGACGTCAAATAGCTTTCTACTTCAACTGGTTGGATGAATAAATATATTTTTTTAGGTTCCAAGAGTTTCCTAATGACATTTTTAGAGTATTCTGAAAATTCTAAGATATATTGGCCGTGATCGATTTGTAAATGCTAATGGAAAAGTTATTCTACATCCTTTTATTATTTTGAAATTTCATAACAGAAAAATGAGTCTCAAAGGTGAAGAGAATAAAGAATGTCTTTTTGCTGTTGTAAGTGATCTATTAATGGAAGTATGTCAATGAGAAGTGCATAGATTTAAATGATTCTTATTTTCATATATTATGATTCTTATTTTGACTAATATTGTTTATGAATAAATATATCAATAGTTCATATATAATACTTCCAACGGCCATTATTTTCTGAGTAATTTAATATCTCTCACAATTTTTTATCAAATCTAAATTTTTAATTCGCAGTGTACCATTATACTGTTAATTAAATTAACAGATCGTTTAATTAAATTAATCAAATTTAAAGAATTAAGTATATATTCTATTTAAGAAAATCAGTAAAAAAGGATACTGAGATCAAAATCTGCCTATAAAGCCTATAAATGTATGAAATCGGTCTATCTTAATATTTTTGGGTCTCTTGAACTCGAATATGAAGCTTAAAATTATTTAAAACCTGGGGAACTTTACGAAAATATAGGCTTTTCTATAGGAAAGTCTCATTTGGCAGCAAATATTTTATATCTTTGAATTTAATAGATGGTTCTTAATCACCTGTCGTATTTTTGCAGTTCTTACTAACTGAAAGGCTACTGTTTTTGCTGTCACATAACCTCAAAAAATTAAAACATTATTTTTTTGCGATAAAAGAGTGATATTACATCACAAGTACATCATGATTACATTACGAATAACAACATGTGTAAGAATGTGTATGTGTTGTGTATGGGGCCCACACGCAAGTTTCTGCTGTCAGTATTAGCTTTAGGCATAATACGCTGCTGGGAAATTGCTGAATCGGGATTTGTATTTCTTCTGTTTTATAGCATTCAATTTGTTTTGTTAAGTTATATATTAGTGTCTGTCATGTCAAACGTTGAATATACATATTTTTGAATCTGTCTCTTTCATTTATTCATTGGAAATCAGCTCCTCTCTAGAGCAATAGTTTTTCTTTTTTATTTCCTTTCCTCTAATCTTATCTCATATATTAGTATATATATCATATTTATAAATCTTCTACTGATTCATCTGACTGTAGATTGAAATAAAAGACATCATCCTCATGAATTCCTGGTTTATTGACGCTATCTCGGAATCTCGCATAGCTAAAACAATTATCAATTATAACTAAATCTCGCGCACTATATCACCACAGTGAGAGAAAAAATATATGTGCGAGATATTACAGCGAACAATGAAAAAAAAAAATTAAAGAAAACAACGTGAATCGTGAAAACAAAGCATAAAAATATAAAAATGTTGGAATGGAATTTTGGTAAATGGCTATCATAATATGTATCTCTTTCTTTTTCCCATTATCTCAAAAACATCAATAAAAAAGACTTATTGTTCATAGTTACTATTCAAAAATATTTATTGCAAACCGAAGTTTTCCTATAGAAAAACTGCATTTGTATAAAATTTCCTAGATTTTAACCAATTTTATTTTCAAAATTAGCAAACCCAAAAATATAAAAATAGACCGACTTCATATATTATCCTTACAAGAAAATGTTGACTCTTCTTCCTTTTTATTCTTTAGAAGATCTCAAAGAAAGGATAAAAATTCTAAAATATCAAATTACGAATAATCAAAACTACTCAAAGAAGAAATACAGAACCTAAAATTAGATATAATGGTATCCGATAATGTATCGGGAATTAACTCTGCTTACAGCAAGCTGTATAAAAAATTCAAAATTTCATCTTGTTCCCCAATTTCGTAATCTTCCGATTAGTGCAGTCTCGTCGATAGTGTGCGTGAGGCAGATTTAATGGAAGAAAAATAAATAAATAAATACAAAAAACCGTAAACATCAATCCACGATGCGCGTGACAAAGAATGTATATCGAATACATACATATACAGGATCCTCAAAAAGTCGGGGAACGCTAAAATATTACGAAAAATATGAAAGATACGAAAAAATGTTTGATACAAAAGTTGTAGGACTTAAAAAGATCTATTTAGTAGTCATATCAGTTTGACCATAGGTGGCGTTGCTAAGGTCATATGAAGGTCAACTTTGTTTTTTTAAATGGAATTCCCTATCTTTTATTAGAAATTTTTGTAGCTTATCTCGAGAGCTTTCCAAAACACTATAATGAAGTCATTTTTATTAAGTTCTTTCCGAGTTATGACGCTTGAAAGTTACAGTACCGCCGGCATTAGCATTATCCAAAGTGTACCGCGGAGGTAGCACGGTCGAATTTACACCTCGCGTGATTGTGTGTGTACGTGTGTGTGTGTGTGTGTGTGTGTGTGTGTCACTACAGAAATCAGGACCCTACGGTTCGTCACTTCCGCAGTATTTTAAGACTCTAAACCCTCTCCGTTGTGTGTGTGCGTGTGTGCGCGCGCGCGTATGTGTGTATGTGTGTGTGTGTGTGTGTGCGTGTGTGTGTAGGTAGATAGGTAACATTTTTCAAGCTATTGTTTTTTACTTTTTCAATTAATCAAATGTTCAAAATGTCTTCCTTCTACTGTTTGGCAATGAGCTAACGTTCATAGAAACTATTGATCACATGGCTTATTTGTTCTAAAGTGATCAGAGATGTTTCCTGCATTATTCGATTCTTCAGGTCTTCCAAATTACATGGTTTCGTCACATAAACCTTACTTTTGATGTGTCCCCAGAAAAAGAAATCAAGAGGAGATAGATCAGGTGATCTAGCAGGCCACTCAATGACATCTCTCCTACCTATCCATCGATTAGGAAAAGAACGGTTTAAAAATTTTCGAACTCGCAAAATGAGGTCCTGCTCCATCTTGCTGGAACCAAACGTTTTGCATGTTTGCGTCAAATAAATTTTCAATTTCAGAAATGATATGATCTCGCAATAAATTTTCATATTTTTCAGCATTTAAATCACCATCCATGAAAAATGGGCTTATAATACCGCGACTACAGATTCCTGTCCAAATATTCAATTTTTGTGGATATTGTGTGCGAAGATCACTTATCCAATGTGAATTTTCGTCACTCTAATATCTACAATTGTGGCGATTAACAGTATCATTTATTTGAAATGTAGCTTCATCAGGAAAAATAACAAAATTCAAAAAGTTAGCGTGATCATCACACCGATGCATCAGTTCTTCACAAAACTGAATTCTTCTATCAAAACCATCTTCCTTAAGTTCTTGAGCGATAACAATTTTATACGAATAATATTTATGCTTTTTTAAAATGTTAGAAACGCTGCCTTTACTGATATCATGAGCTTGTGCTGTTTTTGATACGGACAAATGAGGATTTTCCTGAAATGATTGGAGAACATCCAAAGTTTTATCATCATTAATTGCGGATTTTGGTCTTACAGTTAAGGACCGCTGCGAGATCGGTCCTTAACTGTTCCCGTTTCAAAAAAACGAGTCACTGTCCTGCAAACGGTGGATTTAGAAATAGGATTGAGATCAGGATATGTAACATTGAATAGATCAGCTACTTCTTGATATGATCTAATACGGTCACTAAATCCTCGATAAATAAGTAGCAATATTTTTTCTTTTTTAGTCAACATTTTTCAAAGAAAAATGTGATATTATAATCGGAAAAAGAAACAAAAGAGACAAAGAGCGAGATACGAGCGAGCGCAACTCGTTTTTAGAATATGTGGACCGAGAAGCATCTCTGATCGTACCTCCGCGCGGTACACTTTGGGTAATGCTAATGCCGGCGGTAACTTTCAAGCGTTATAACTCGGAAAGAACATAATAAAAAATGATTTCATTATAGTGTTTTGGAAAGCTCTCGAGATAAGTTACAAAAATTTCCAATAAAAAATAGAGGATTCTATTTAAAAAAACAAAGACCTTCATATGATCTTAGCAATGCCACCTATGGTCAAACTGATATGACTACTAAATAGATCTTTTTAAGCACTGTAACTTTTGTATCAAACATTTTTTCATATCTTTCATATTTTTCGAAATATTTTAGCGTTCCCGAACTTTTTGAGGACCCTGTATATATATATATATATATATATATATATGTGTGTACGTGTATGTATACGTTACCTTCTTTTATAAGCTGGCTACAGGTGTGCTGAACACTCGGTGGACTAGGTTCGCCGCTGCTGGTTGAGTCCGTGCGATCCCTGCTCTTCTCATTGCTGTTATAGCCCTCGAAGGGATTGGTCATGGCGATTAGGGAGTTTACGATTTCCGGTGTCCTTGGCGTAACCTCGGCCGCCGCGACACCGAGAAGACCTGCGGCAGCCCCAGCCGTCGGGCTGGGATTCACGTTCACATTCAGATTGTACATGACGATGGTGGTGGTCGTGGCGATGGTGTTATCCGTGGTGGGGCTCTCACCATTTAAATCTGGTAACACACACGAGAACGCATCGCTCGCATGAATCAATGGGCTAATTAAGCCTAAAAGCACGCTAAATATAATTGAGCGTTTCGAAGACGCGCAGCGGGCTTCTAATTCGTTTCTCCCTCGCTCCTTCTACACCCTCTCCGACTTTATCTTGAAAATCACGTGAAATATCGTACGAAGTGTTCTTTCCAATTTTTTTTACTTTTCTTCTTCTTATTTCTTTAATTATACTAACAATATCAATCGGAACAACTCAAGTCCAGTTAATCATTTATGCGGCATATTTTTTTTTATTTGACAGATTTCTGTAAAATCATACATTTCCGTATATGTTTTTTAGATCGCTGATTATAAATCTGAAGTCAGATTTCACAAATTCAAAATGACCAATCCAATATAACTGCTATATAGAGGTATATTAGTATAAGTCTGAGCAAATGTAAATCAGATATATGATATAAAGATTTTTCATATTATTAATTATGATTTTCTTATCAGATTTATAAAATTTATTTAAATATCTGCTTATAAAAAAATCTAGCATGCGAAAAATTTTGGAAAAAACATATTTTGATATGTAAAGAATATTCCGTAAAATTTTCAGCCTCTTAAATTACTTAAATTAATCTTAAATACTTTACAAGAAATTAATTTTTTAATCGCTTTTTCTAACTTTGTTTATAAATAACTAAATATAAAGAATCGATTATAAAAGCCGTAAGAAATACATAAAGTAAATATTAATATATCAAAAAAATATAAGATCATATTTATTTTCACTAAACTGCAAATAGTATCGTAAAAATGAAAAAGAAAAGATACGTAGGCAGTCTGAAAATTTTTTGACCTAACAATGAAAGAAAATATTTTTTACCGTGAAATATGTTTTATTTTTCAATATAACTTTCTGAAACTTGAATACATTTATTCCAACGTTTTTCTAATAATACAATACCATTATTAAAATGTGATTCCGGAAGGTGTGCAAAATATCCATCTACGGCTGCAATAGCTTCGTCATTTGATGTAAAACGCTTTCCAGCCAGGAATTTTTTCAGGTTTGGAAATAGATAATAGTCAGAGGGAGCCAAATCTGGTGAATATGCTGGATGTTCAAGCAATTCGTACTTTAATTCGTTGAATTTTGCCATTATCAAAACTCTTGTGTGAACACGTGCATTGTCTTGATGGAAAACGATTCTTTTCTTCTTTAAAGCAAGTCTTTTCTCACAAATTTTTGCATCCAATAGATCCAAAAAGTTACAATAATATTCAGAGTTAATTGTTTTACCTTTCTGAAGATAATCGATCAACAAAACACCTTTGTAATCCTAAAAAATTGTTGTCATAACCTTTCCTGCTGATGGAACCATCTTTGCCTTCTTTGGTGCACTTCCATCGGCTTCAATCCATTGTTTCGACTGTTCTTTTCGCTCTGGTGTATAGTGGTGGATCCAAGTTTCATCAACAGTTATGAAACGACGCTTGAAATCCATTTTATTTTGCTTAAAACAATCCAAACACGCTTGAGAAATACGCATTCGAATGCGTTTTTGGTTAATTGTTAGCAAATGCAGTACCCATCTTGCACAAAGCTTTTTCATATGTAATTCTTCATGCAAAATATTTCCAATTCGTTCTTTTGAGATGCCTATGGCCTCAGCTATTTCACGCATTTTCACTCGTCGATCATCTAACACCATATCATGGACTTGTTGAATGTTTTGTGGTGTTGTAGCAGTTTTTGGATGACCTTCGCGTGGATCATCTTCGAGGCTTGTATGATCATTGTATTTAAAAAGAGCAGCCCATTTCTCCACAGTGGAAAGTGAAGGTGATGCATCCTGATACACTTTTAACAATCTCGGATGAATTTCTATTGGTGTTAAACCATCCAAAACAAAGAATTTAATCACTGTACGATATTCAATTTTTTCCATTTTAAAAAAGACAATGACACGTCAATATTAAACTGGTGCTACTACTCGAATGACTTGACATATCGAAATAAAATTTTACATGGGTTTATATCAGAGATGCCACTTTCCAATACAATTATAGTTTGACAGTTTCTAATGCCATCTATGTGTCAGGCCGAGAAGTTTCCAGACTGCCCTCTAGTAAATAAATATACTTCACTACCACACACACATAAAGGATTAAATAAATTCATTCTCGTATTTAAGGGTGAACTTTCTGGCAAACAAAATTCGCAACAAGATCATAATAAGATCTTATTAAAAGGATAAAATTATCTGTTTTAATGTTTTGAGCAGATTTTTCGATAACATTCTCGAGGATATACCTGTAAATTAAGAAAAAACAGTAACTATAAAAAAGATTCAATCGGAATATTAGGTTGTTCGGAAAGTTCGTTTCAAATTTTTTATATAAATTCAGAGCGCAATATTTTTACAGAAAGAGAAATTTTATTGAAACAAATATATACCGTTTTGTTTAACGACTTTGTCTCACCTTTCAGAAAGCTGTATGATGCCTTTATTCCAAAAAGATTTCCTGCTGACGAAGAATCGAGGTGATCGACGAAATCGATCAAGGTGATTTTTAAGAACTTCAAAGATTCGAATGTCTTGTCCCGAAAAAATATTTTCAAGGAAAGAAATAAGTAGTAGCCAGATGGGGCAAGGAAGAATACAGAGGATGAGGAAAAACATCTCATTCAAAATCTAACAGCTTCCTACAGATAGACATTGCGACCTGAGGTTTGGCATTATCATGATGGAAGACAAGTTCATGTCTGTTGGCCAGTTCAGAGCATTTCCGTGCAATGGCAGCCTTCAGCTTGTTGAGCAGAAGGCTATACCTCGCTTTGATAGTTTCGTTCGGCTAAAGAAACTTGTAATACACTACGCCTTTAAAATTGGACCAGGTGTTCAGAAGAACTTTTTTTGGGTAAAGCTCTGGCTTGGTCACTGCGTAGACGTACTGCTGATTCTCCATGATCTCTTGCGGCTAATAGAATCCAATTTTCACCGCCTGTTATGATCCTCTTCAAAAAATCTTCAAAATCCTCTTCCTTTTGATGCTGTTCAAGCAATATATTGTAGATGCTCACACGTTCCACCAGCTGCTATTCACTCATTTCACCCAGACATGCAATGAGAACCCACGCTTCTTCAGATAGTCATGCACGTAAAGACGGACTTGTGCAGAATGTCGACGAGTTTTCTAACGGTCACTTGCGGATTTTCGCGCATCAAGTCTTTACGAAGCGTTTCATCAATCTCCTGAGACTCTAAAATTGAGTTTATTTGATTTGATTTATTAGATAATTTATTAGGTTTATTAGGTTGTTCGGAAAGTTCGGTTTAAATATCATGCACTCTGCATTTCTATGTAATCAATGAGAGCGAGAACGTTCCAGACGATTTTGTACTTGTCAACAAACTTTCCTCTATGAACTCGCCAAAGAAACTTCGTAGACTTTTTTAAGTGCAACTATTTCGTCAAAAATCAATTTGAAAAATGGAGAATCAGAAAGTCCACTTTCATCATGTGATGCTATATTGCTTCAAGCGTGGCTTCACAACTGCACAGACCGTGAATGAAATGTTCTCTATATGGAGATGTCTGTGTCACTCACCAGACAATTCGGAAGTAGTATCGAAAATTTGAAGCTGGCGATTTTAATGTGGAAAATCAAGTTCGCTCTGGCCGGTCTCAGGAGATTGATGAAACGCTTCGTAAAGACTTTTTAGACAATTTTAGAGTTGCATGTAATGAAGAATCAGAGATGAACTTATCGCCCTAACTTTCTCAATAAATAGATAACTAGATTAATTTAATCACAATGTCTTCCTTCGAATTGCAATAATTACTGAAAAAAGTCGAAACATGACCAAAATGTTTGAAGTTTTTAAATAAGTTTATGTAATTAATTATGAAAGTGAAGAGTTATAAAAATAACATTCACACGATTGATTATCTACGTTAACCTTTATTGGCATATAATATTTCACTTTTAATTAAACTTCTGAGAGCTTTGTAGCATTATTTATCTCTTGATAAAATTGTTTTTGATATCTCTTGTTTGTTTAAAAAAAAAGTTCACAATTTAATGAATTATAAAGGTGATTCATTAAATCACATTCAACACATCATCAGCCATATTTGTATCGTCTGATTTACTTAACTCTCCAATCAGAGGTAGGATTTGTGCTCGTATTATGCAAATGGATCAACCTTTTGGTAATTGCAATACCATTATATCATATTCACAATCATGATTCATTAACCGTTTACCCTTGACTAAATTTTGTAGTTCAAATTCTTACATCAGATTTTTGGTCTGACTCAACTTTTATTTAATTTAATTTGACTGTTTGCACAACAAATTTCCGTAATCCCAAGACTTGATTTATCTTTGCTTGATATATTTTCTCAACGTAATTCTCATGATTATTTAATTCTCATAATTCTCATAACTTCATCCTACTCTAAAAACTGCTTAACCAGGAACATCGATAAATTAATTAAATTGAAGAATATATTACATCTAATCGAAAGCCACCCTGATATTTATATTTAGTTTCAACTTTGACGACTACAAGTACTGAATTTTGTTGCATTTAGAAAATTTCATCATACAAATTTCTGCTCACTATGTATGTTTTCTCCGTCGAAGTGATGAGCGCTCTGGTTAAAAATAATTAAAATAATTTATTTGCAACACAAACGCATTATTATCCTTCGCAAATTCCCTATCGGTTGTGCTTTATCCATTGTATTATAAATTACTGGACATACCCGATGAGCATACGCGCGCGTATATTCAGTGACGTAAATATCTCGATAATTTGCAAAACAGAATCGCAACTTTTTAGATAACGACGGCTGTCGTATCAAGTATTATTCATTTCGATAACAAGCACACGAAACGGAAGGATTCCTAGCTCTCCTCGAATATCAGTAACAATGAGACGATGCGCAACAACGACCTCTCCCTTTCCCTCTCCTTCTCATTCTCTCTCTCTCTCTCTCTCTCTCTCTCTCTTTTTCTCCCTCCCTCTCTCTCACACGTGTGCCTTTTCTCACCTCTCTTTTTTCCTGGGAATTCCAGAGACCGTAATCGAGAATAGAACATCCTTGATTGTGGTTTCGCAGGATTATTTATCTCGAAAAATCTACAGGCCCCACCTTGCCCTCCTCTCTCTTCCTGACTCGTTTAATTACAGGCCACGAACTTCGTCTGAAATTTCGTCCGAAACTTTAAGGATCGCCTTCTCTCTCGGGGAACGAGGAGGATTTTCGCAAGGAGCGTGACGGTACTTGCAACAGTTTTTTGTGAATGCATATGTGTTTCCCGCTGCGCGAGAAACGTAAAAGAAATGCAACTGGGACAATCTAATGTAACACAAACCGCGACTGCGACCTAACATGAGTTACATAATCAATAAGATCAGGACAATCGCAGGTATTCCATATGCATTTTAAACTCGCCAAAGAAATTTGCGATGGAATAAAACAAATCAAATTGTACTGATAAACGACCAGAATTTTCACCAAATAATACGTACTGCATCACTCGATTGTTGTATATATTCTTATTGACGTCGAAATTTATGTTACAGCAATCAATCAGTCATTTCTTCGAATATTTTCTCACTCACTAAATTTCTTAGAGTGGAATTTCAAAACAGTGAAAACTAGAAATATTTCCCTACTCGAAATGATAGTGAAGATCACTTGAAGTCGTAAAAATAAATGTTTTGCTTTTCTGGATGAATTTCTGGATGAATTGGCTCCATAAAAGCAAATGTTTTAATTAATTAGAATTAATATATTGCTGTGACAGTGAAATATTATCAGATTTACTTTATAATTTCGAGTGAAAATAATTACTTAGTGATTCAGAGCGAGAGAATCATTGTGTAAGATTTAAAGAATAATAATAATAAGAAGAATAAGAATAAAAAATAGTAGGATAATAAAGAAGGATAATAAGATTTTGAAAGTTATGAAAATATATTATAAAAATATGTATTATAATTATAAAAGTAATAAAAATAAATTCAAGTTGTAAAAATTTATCACACATATACAACCAAAAAAATAGCCTTAGCACACACAATATACCAAATAATAAAGTTATCAGAATTTTTAATTTTCGGGTAGAATATTAATCTATCATTTAATAATTCAAAAAAGCAGGAATAATGTACTAATTTATCAATCCATCACTGTGATAGATTTATGTCAATGTCCAGAAACAAGTATATAGTTATATCAAGTGTAGTAAAAAGAAATCCATTATTTTTCCAATAGATGGCTTTGGTTATCTGTAGCTCGCGTTGTATAAGTCTGATCGGGTTCCACTAGATGGCGTTAGAAAGATGAGATTTCGTACTAAAAAAACTTTTCTGACAGTTTTGTGATTAGTTGACTCAGTTTTGTTTGAGCGCGCGTCAAAGATGGACACTAGCAAAGAGAAAATACGCTATATTTTATAGTTTTTCTTCGATAAAGGCGAAAACGCAAGCCAGGTGGCTGAAAATGTGAATAGTGTTTATGGTCCTGATACTGTAACAGCCAATCACGCGCAATTTTGGTTTCGTCGATTCCGTTCCGGTAATTTCGATGTCAAAGATGTACCACGCACTGGAAGGCCAATTGTCCAAAATATCGATAAAATCATGGACATTGTCGAGTTCGACCGTCATGTAAGCACTGTTTCGATTGCCCAAGAGCTAAAGATTGCACAAAAAACCGTTTGGAACCATTTGAATAAGGCTGGATACAAAAAGAAGCTCGATGTAAGGGTGCCACACGAGTTAACGAAAAAAAACTTCATGGACCGAATTTCCATCTGCGAATCGCTGCTGAATCGCAACAAAATCGACCCATTTCTGAAGCGGTTGGTCACTGGTGATGAAAAGTGGATCACTTACGACAACGTCAAGCGAAAACGGTCATGGTCGAATCGCGGTGAGCCGTCGGAAACGGTGGCCAAGCCAGGATTGACGGCCAGGAAGGTTTTGCTGTGTGTTTAGTGGGATTAGCAGGGAATTATCTACTATGAGCTGCTCCCCTACGGCAAAACTCTTAACTCGGAACTGTACTGTCAACAATTGGACCGTCTGAAGGAAGCAATCGCCCAGAAGCGTCCAGCTTTGGCCAATAGGAGAGGAATTGTGTTCCATCAGGACATCGCCAGGCCATACACATCGATAGTGACTCGCCAGAAGCTCCGGGAGCTTGGTTGGGAGGTTCTTATGCATCCACCTTTAGTCCGGACCTGGCACCAAGTGATTACCATCTGTTCCTGTCCATGGCGAACAATTTTGCTGGTGAAAAATTCGCTTCAAGAGAGGCTTGTGAAAATCGACTGTCTCAATTTTTTGCCAATAGGGACGAGAGCTTCTATGAGAGAGGCATAATGAAATTACCTTCAAAATGGCAACAAGTTATCGAACAAAACGGCGCATATTTGACCTAAATCGGATCATTCTAACTATGGTAATTAAAGCCTTCAATTTGATGCAAAAATAATGGATTTCTTTTTACTACACCTGATATTAGGTGTGTAAATTAATTCGGTCAGTTTTTTCTTCCAAAAAAATACTTCAGTATAGAAAAACATGAAAAAGTACACTAATCAAAGTATTTGCCATCGCTTGCTATTATTTTTTCCTATCTGTCTGGCAGTTGTTGCATTCCGTGACGGAAAAACGACTCGTCCTTCGAAGCGATCCATTCATTGAGCCATTTCTCTATTTCTTCATAATTGTTGAAGTGCTGGTCCGAAAGCCCGTACGCCATCGATCTGAACAAGTGATAATCGGATGGAGCAATGTCTGGTGAATACGGCGAGTGAGGTAAAACGTCCCAGCCATATGCTTCCAAGGTGGCCTTCACAATCTTTCTAACATGTGGCCGAGCGTTATCGTGCTGGAAGATCACTTTGTCGTGTCTCTTTGCATATCCCGGCCGCTTATTCTTCAATGCATTGTTTAAACGGATCAATTGTTGTTGGTAAAGTTCGGCAGTGATGGTTTGGCTCTGTTTTAATAGTTCATGATACACTACACCCTTCTGGTTCCACCATATACAGAGCATTATTTTCTTGCCGTGAATATTCAGCTTTGGTATCGATGTAGATGGTTTTCCTGGGTCGCTAATGGATTTCTTTCGTTTGGGATTATCGAAATATATCCACTTTTCGTCTCCAGTCACAATACGATGCAAAAAAACGTTTTCTTTTTTGCCTGACAAGCAAGATTTCAGACATGGCTCTTTGCCTCTCGATGTCTCTTTCTTTCAGTTCGTATGGCACCCATCTCCCTTCTTTGTAAATCTTTCCCATGGCTGCCAAACGTACAGAAATTGTTGATCGATCAACATTCAACAATTGCGCGAGCTCATGTTGCGATTGACACGGATCTTCATCGATTAGCGCCTGCAATTTCTCGTTCTCGAACTTCTTCGGCTGACCTGGACGAGGTTTGTCATCTGACTGAAATCATCACTTTTGAAACGTCGAAACCATTCTCTGCATGATTTATCGGTGGGAGCACTTTCACCATAAGCTTCTACGAGCATTCGATGAGCTTCAACGGCTGTTTTCTTCAAATGAAAACAGAAAATGAGAACTTTCCGGAAATGATGCTTTTTTGGCTCGAATTTCGATATTTTCGAATCAGATAAACATGATATTATTGTTACAAACCTAAACATTTATCAACTGAATATTATTGCCAGATATAAAAACTAAAAAATAAAGCCTTTTGCAGACATTAGAGGTTAGAAAATTACATAGTACAGCAATTGACCGCCAGATGGACCGAATTAATTCACATACCTAATAATTAACCTAATTTACAATGTATGTTAAAACTTTTCCATTAGTTAATGTGCAATAAACATTTCCTATACTATCCCTTTCAATTATTTCAAATAATGTAAATATAGCCCAGTTAAGAGGGGACACAAACTGAATATAATGTTTCTTCCTAGTTTATGAATGCTAACATTCCTTCCAGAAGAATTCTCTCCGTGTAAAACATTGAAACTTATGTGATGTTTTCGAGAGAAAGAAAGAGATCGTGTATCATGCTTTTCCAGCTGCGGCTCTCCAAAATGCACAAATGCCCATCACTTGCACCAGCGATAGTGTATGTACAAAGTCGTGGAGAACAAAGACTCGTATCGTGCTACAGTCGTGCTGGTAATCACGAAGATCCTTATCGATGCGAAGTACGGCCGACCTTCGCGATCTATCAATGATCGATACACACGCCTACACTATCCGCAAGCCGCAAGGCGCGAGACGACACAGCACCGCGACGCAGCACCTGTATAATCGAATTGTCGAATCCCTCAAAATAACGAGATAGCAATGGATTTTTGAGACTTTTTTATTATTTTTCTTCTTCTCTAGACGATTCCATACTACTTCCACTGAAGAATCCCGAATTCCGCTCGTCATCTGTTAAAACCCAAATGAATTAATTTTATATTAATCCCGTGAGTTTCGCAATTATTGTTCCTCCGTGTGGGAGATGCTATGTACTGTGTGTACGAAAAAATTCATTCCCGAAAAAAAATTAATTCCTAAAATCCTAACAAACATATAGGAATGTGGCTCGAATAAGTTTGTCTAGAGATATCTTTCCCCAATTCATTATTATACAATTTTTTACATACAAATTTTCAATAGCAAGTGAAATGAAAGAAGCCGACACACAAAACATCAATTGCGAAACCTATTAAATCTATAAATAAAACATGTATTAGATGTACAAATGAATAACCCAAACCTTTTTAAGCGGCTAAGAAATTAAGTTTCAAATCAAATCAAGTTATAATCAAATTTTCCCACTCTTTTACAGTTATACAGTATTGATATATAGCTATTAAAAATTACATTTAGTATGGCGAAAGGCTCAACATAACCTCAAAAATTATTCAGTTCAGTACAGTAAAAAATGGCAACAGATGGCAAAATGCATATCCAATACTGCATTCTTTACGAATTCCAACAAGGAAAATATGCTGCAAAAGCATGCGAATCAATTTGTCCCTTTCTCGGCGAAGGTGTTGTATCGTACGATGTGTGTGTATTTTGATTTAGACGGTTTAAAAGCGGCGATTTCAGTCTGAGTGGTAAAGAACGTCCTGGAGGCCGTCGAAAGTGCGACAACAATGATTTGGAGCAACTGCTCGTTGAGAATTCAGCACAAACGCAAAAAGAGCTTGTAGAGCAGTTAGGAATAATGCAACAAACTATTTCCAAACGCCAACACGAGATGGGGAAGATCCAGAAAGAAAAATGGGCCGCAAGAACTCATTGAAGTCAACGAAAATCAACGAGTGGCAGTGTGTCTTTCTCTTGTTAATAAGCAACGTAGAAAGTCTTTCTTGTGGAAAATTTTTACGGGCGATGAGAAAAGTGGATACTCTATGACAATCCAAAATACAGAAAGTCATGAGTAAATCCCGGCGAATCATCAACATCGATCGCAAAGGTAAAACACTTCGAAAAAAAGATTCTGCTCTGCATTTGGTGGGATATGAAGGGCGTGATTTACTATGAGCTATTAAAACCAAATGAAACAATTACTGCGGACCGCTATCAACACCAATTAATCTGTTTGAGTCAAGAATTAGAACGAAAATGCCCATATAGTGGCAAAGCAGAACATCCTGTAAAATTGTTGCATGATAACGCTAGGTCACACATTCCTTCTATGCCAAAAGACATCATAATGAGTTTTGGCTAGGATGTCTTGCAGCGTCCGACATATTCACCTCAGATATCGCTCCAGCGATTACTACTTGTTCCGATCGATACAATATGCCTTATATATGCACTTTAAATCAGCGAATGAGATTCGAAAATGGCTTAATTTTATCGTGTCCAAAGACACAATATTTTTCCGACATGGAATTCATCAGCTGCCTGAAAGATGGCTTAAGATTATAGAAAACAATGGCGAATACTTCGATTGACAAATTTGTTTTACTTTCTTTTAAAATAAACCTTGAATTTAGCTGAATTTGAATTATTCATTTGTACCTAATAATACCTATGTACCTAATGTACCTAATAATAATGTATCGTACCGATTCCAAAAAATCAATTGAAAGTTTCGATCGTTATTCCTCGATAAAAAAAGATTAATGCAGATGAAATATTTGATCATGGACCTTATTCATGTATTATAGAAAACGTTTTCAGTGAATCTCTAAAAAAGACTAAATTCTAAATTAATATCTAAGTTATTAAAACAATGTATGATATATTAGTTTCGATAATATTGCTATTGCATCAAGAGGATTTATTCCAGACACGACTGTTGCCAATTCTATTGATTCAACGGCAATATCTATCATCAATCGTCATTGTGAAACAGAGAGCTTAGCGTATCTCTGCTTTGGTGAATAAATTAAACCGTTAAATGTCAGTGTTAAAAATGTAGACGCTCATAACAAATATACGTGGTATTTTTACTTGTCATCGAGAAATCCCAACTTGTATACTTTCATAAAAACTTTTTTTTTCTATTTATCGATAAAGCTCTAAACTAAAGAGTTTGATTGTTAACTTGTTTAATCGGTACTAATATCGTCGATGTCAAATATAACAATATTGTCGCGATAATAAGCGCGCACCAGTTCTCATTGATCGTTTACTATCTGAGTTACGTTATAGATTTCGATAGCTCCGTTGCAAATTCTTAATTTCCAATAAAGAAGTTTTTCGCGGCATCCGCGCGCACGTCGCGTCGTCTCGCGTTCTTTCGACGCGTCATTTCCGGAATTGCCACGATGCGTCTACGCCGAAAAAGACAAGAGTCGAGACGGCTACGTGAGAGATAACTTTTGACAGCGATTGACAACCTTTTAGCATGCCCACCCGCGATGAGCTCTGTACGAGAACACATTTTTCGGGCCGACGCGCGTCAAGCGACGAGGATATTCGTTATGTACTCTGATATATATCAGAGTACATAACATGTACTCTGATATAACATATCAGAGTAACATGTAAAAATATATTTTTACAAACGCAGGCACCGTACGTATCGGGACGCCGATTACATAACGTTTCGGCTGCCGGAAGAACGGAGAAAAATCAGAAAAACTGTTTTATTGATGGACACAGACCGTTATTGTTGTGTTATCATCGTCGTTGTCGTCATCGTCGTCGAAACAGAGAGCTTAGCATAGTGAATAAATTAAACTGTTAAATGTCAGCGTTAAAAAAATGTAGACGCTCATAACGAATATACGTGGTATTTTTATAGAACTTGTATTTTTATTTGTCATCGAGTCAACCCCAACTTGCACTTTAGCCGAATGCATAAAAATCACGAAAAATAACGTGAATAATAATCGTTGAGAGGCAAACATCTGAATAATATATTCTCAAAGATATATCTGTAAAAAGCGACCGCGCACACGTTATGACGATCCGTTATTCGGAAATAACGATTATGAAATACGTATCAGATGTGGAAATTTCTGATTTATAATTTTGACCTGTCCACATCTATCCCGTCGAATAAATAAATAAATAAATAATGTCGACACAAAATTTCTAAATTCCATATTAAGCGACAATATATTTTTGTTCTGGCAATAACTCGTTAACGAGAAGCATCTCTTGAATCTGCGTTTACGTAATATTCTTTTCTTCTTTTTATGCAGAACACATTTACATCAATCTTTATCGTTTATGTGGAAAACATCCCGTACATAACACGATAATACATTGATTGGGACACATTGGAGAACAATTTCAATTAGCAACAATCTGCTTACTTAATAATAACTCGCCACAGTATATCATTTTTATAGCCTCTTGTTGATATAAATCATCAACAAATCCGCCGTTATCAGATAACGATAATGAATTGTGATCGGTGACATCAAGAGGAGATATATCGATCATGAATAAATTTAAATCCAATTTATTTTCTCGCGGACATTGATACACACGTACTGATAAAATTGTGAAGGAAACTCGACGGATAAATGTGAGATAAATCCCTGATTATAATTTCTTTAGAGTTCGGGGTAGCTCCCCGAAGAGTTCTATCGGTTTTCCTTATGACTTGAATCGATTCGAGCAAAAATGAAAGAGTTCTCTGGAAATGAAAGAGAACTCTAGAATTCTTTGGGGGGCAATCAGAACTATGCTCATTTTTTTCAAATTTTCAAAATGGGGGCTAACTTCACAGACGTTCGATTGAAGGGACAAAAATTTTCGGTCGCGAAAATATAGTGACCATAGCAGAGTATTCGGCTACTCTTACAGAAGGCGTAGAACTACATCGTATATGTAAAGAGAAACAAAATCTCTCAGTTACCGCGACCGAAAAAATTTCTTTGAAAAAGTTGAAAAATGCTGCTGGTGATCTTGAAGACTCGTGTATGCGTTTTTCCTCCTCCACTTACATACACACTTACATATACACGCTTTGTTTTATCTATATGAAGATAATCGATAACATAAACTGAATTATAGATCGTGACGAATGAAACTTATATTCTTGACAACTTAATGTTCGACTAAGGTGACCGAATATATTTTTAGGACAACAGAAACCTTCCAATAGAATTTTTCTACTATTACAATTGAAATTTCAGTTGATTCTTGAGGAACCGAAAGTTTCAGTTGTTGTAACTGAAATTCAGTTATATCAACTAAATAGTTTTCTGCGTACTCGTATATAAATTATCACCTGTTCCGATCGCTTCAGTATTACTTGATAGATTTCCACTTTCAACCTCCCAAGGAAGTAAAAAAAGGCATCGATGATTTCATTGAGTCAAGACACTTTTTTACCAAAATGGGATTTGCCAGTTGTCTGAAAGATGAAAAAAATGTGTAGAAAATGACAAGAACTACTTTGAGACAAGAACTACTTTGAAGATCAAAAATATTTTGAGCTGCTCTCCGTTGACCATATAATTAATTCTGACAAGTATTGCCAACAATTAAATAAATTAAAGACAGCAATCCAGGAAAAACGTCCAATTCTGGTCAATCGTAAGGAAGTCGTCTTTTATCACGACAACGCAAAATCACACATTACAAAACGGATTTTACGCAAACCAAAGGAAATGAAATGACTATCACCTATTTCGATCATTGCAAAACGAATCAATCGGGAAAAAGTTTGCTTTGGAAGTCGTCTTGAAAGTCGAAAACCAAATTTTTTTCTGTTTCAACGCAAAACCGAGGTCGTTTTGTAATCGGGACATCCACATGCTACTACAACGTTGGGAAAAGATTGTAAAAAACGACAGCGATTACATCATTTGATTGATGAACAAATTTTATATGTCAAATTACTGCTTGAGTTCTAATGAGAAATTGGGCATACGAGAACTTTTGTACTTATCCGATATAAATTCTTACAAAAGAAGTGATATCAGAAGATTAGATCGAGAAAGTATTTTCTGTCAAAATAGTAATATTATAAGATTATACATAATGAAAGTAAAAAAAAATTACACATTGAAAACAATATTTTATACACAGACATCAGAAGCTAATACTGTTAAACATCATCCAAATGTTTAAGTCTACTTTAAAGCTTCCTCAGTGGCAAAAAATTTCGAAAAAATCTAATAGAACGCGATAATAACCAAGATCAGAAATTGTAGCACTTATAATATAAAACATACACTGCTCAAAAGAATTATGGCATACATAATTTATTGCCAAAATTGGCCAATTTTGACTGACGATTACTTCGCGAAAAATTATTGTAGACTAATTATTTTTTTTCAAAATGGAGCTTGAAGTCTCTACTTTAAGAATGTATCTCCATTTTTTGCATATGATGCACCCCTATTCCTGTAACTCCTGACATCTGAGGGCATATTTGGTATATTGAAAATTGCAAAGTTTAATGGAATGCACGGACGTGGACAATTTTTTTTCGGGGACGTCGTTTGCACCGTCATAAAGTTCAAATCTTCCCTTTCAATTTGAAAAAAAAAAATGAAATCGCTACAATTTTTTTTCACAAAGTTACAGCTCTTCAAAGATATCGTTGTTTTTGGCCTTCGTGGCCAAGTGTGCACGCATGTGTGTGTGTCCGTGACAGAAGAGATAAGAACCCCGTGGTTCGTCACTTCCACAGTAATTATTGACTTTAAATCCTCCCTTCTGTGCACGTGGGTACGCACACGCGCGCGTGTGTGTGTGTGCGTGTAGGTGCGTCTTCAATATCTCGTGTTTCCTCCACGCTGTCGAATCACTTCTTGCAGCCGGTCCCTCATGTTAATGCAGGACCTAATTTCTTCCTGCGAAATATCATTCCAGATTTGAACCAGGATCTGCGATAGGTCATTCAAATTGACAAGTTGTCTTACCAAATCCACTATGATTTCCATTTGATCCGTCGGCCGGTATTTGGCCCGAAGGTAAAAAACAACGATATTTTTGAAGGACTGTAACTTTGCGAAAAAAATTGTAGCGACTCCATTTTTTTTCAAATTGAAGGGGAAGATTTGAACTTTATGACGATGCAAACGGCGTCCCCGAAAAAAAATTACCCACGTCCGTGCATTCCGTCAAACTTTGCAATTTTCAGTATACCAAACATGCCCTTAGATGTCAGGGGTTACAGGGATAGGGGTGCATCATATATAAAAAATGGAGATACATTCTTAAAGTAGAGACTTCAAGTTTAATTTAAAAAAAAAAATCATTAACCTACAATAATTTTTCACGAAGTAATCGCCAATCAAAATTGGCCAATTTTTGGCAATAAATTATCTATGCCATAATTCTTTTGAGCAGTGTAAAATCATTATAGAGAAAGAAAAGTCACATTTGAATATGTACTTGTAGTTTCGTTGAATAATCAATAATTACAATGCACAAACATGTAAACATTGTATAATCAAAAAGTCTTAATACTACTACACCACTAAAAAATAACTAACTGAAAAATGATGTTACTTCAATAGCATCAAAGTAATTGGAATAAATTTTCATGGTACAATAGCAGTATTATTGAAGTTAGTACTACAGTTATTAAAACAATATTATGATATTGATAACAATATTAAGTATTAATTTCAACAACATTGCTATTAAATAAAGAATGATAATTCTAATCACACTAGTATTGTACAATATAACAATATATTTTTTTTTCATATGTTTTGTATGCTGCTCAATAAATATTAAATATGTTCAGTAAAAGTTAAAGTTATTAATGTTGGTTTATATACACACGATAAGATAGAAATGACTATCATTTTCTTAATTATTTGTATTGATAGGCATTTTAATTTCAGCTAATAAGTATTTGCCTTGGAATATATGCATTTTTCTCAGTCATTAAAACTGATATCGAAATGATTAGTCTTTCTTTAGCTAAGTTGAAATCAGTTATTGAAAGAACAATAGGTAAAAAGATGAGCCTGATTTTGGCTCATCGCGGAACGGACAAAACATCATTTCGAAAGGATTTTGACCCGCTGAACTCGATGCCGCCGTTAATTTTCGTCTAAAACCCGGGAAACATGTTCTAATCTGAGGATCTATCATCTAATCATCGAATGAATGGCCCGGGAAGCCTTTACGTAAATTTTGAAGCTATTGCAAATTTGTATATTAGCTAAATTAGCTGAAGCCAGTTTAGATTTTCGATTTAATAGAATTATTTTTGATTTAATAGTTGCAGGTATTCTCTTTTTATATAAAATTTGCTGTAACAAATAATATAATATATAATAAACATGATGTCACAGACCACTCGTACCATCCGATTTTTTTGTAAACGCAACATTTTAGGGAAAAATATTTCAGACAAAAGTTGTATGGTTTTAAAAGGGACATATAATAACTATATCATTTTGTTTATAGATGGCGCCACTTCCGAGATATTCACTAATCATTATTTTTCTTAAATCGAAACCTGAATTTTTTATTATATTACTTTTTTCTACCAATTATTAATTTTAACAATTTTTGTCTGAAATATTTTTTCATTTGCCTAATACTTTTTGAGATAAGGAAAACTCGGTAACTTTTTCAATATTTAACTTACGATATCTCGCTAACTATTTATCGAAATAAAAAAATAGCACTAGACTTTTTTATTCTATTTGGTCTCAAGAATATATTACTATAATAGCGCCCTGACTTTTGTTAATTTGATGATTTTGAAATTTTCAAAAGTCGATAAGTTAACGAATGGTAGGGCATTATTATAACAATATATTCTTGAGACCAAATAGAGTAAAAAAGTCTAATACCATTTTTTCTTCCGACAAGTAGTGAGTTACCCATAAATACCTCAACAATATTAAGCAAATAAAAAAAATATTTCAGAAGTTGGTAAAATTAATTGATAGAAAAAAATGATATAATAAAAAATTCGGGTTTCCATTTAAGAAAAATAATGATTAGTGAATATCTCGAAAGAGCCATCTATAAACAAAATGATATAGTTATTATATATCCCCTTCGGAACCATACAAATTTTATCTGAAATATTTTTCCCTAAAATGTTGCGTTTACAAAAGAATCGGGTGGTACGAGTGGTCTGTGACATCGTGTTTATTATTTGTTACAGCAAATTTTGCATAAAATGAGAACATCTTCAACTATTTAATCAAAAATAATTCTATTAAATCAAAAACCTAAACTGTCTTCAGCTAATTTAGCTAATATACGAGTTTGCAATAGCTTCAAAGTTCATATAAAGCCTTCCTGGGCCATTCGATTATTGGATGATAGATCTTCGGATTAGAACATGTTTCCCGGGTTTTGGACGAAAACTAATAACGGCATCTCTCCGTGGTTCAGCGGGTCAAAATTCTTTGGAAATGATGTGTTTTGTCCGTTCCCCACGATGGGCCAAAATTAGCCCATTTTACCCATTGTTCTTTAGCTATCAGTATGAAATTATTTTGTTGCATATAAGAAAGGAAATCTCTTTACATTGTCTGATCCAAAAAAGGGTAAAAATAAATAAAAAGTAACTTGAGAAATTTTCATAAAACTTACAATAATCAATAACTAACTCTTAGCAATGACAGCGAACCGGTTAGCCTTTAGTTAAGCTTGAATCAGTTACTGAGATTTATATTAATATAATAGTATTAACTTATAATTACTTCTTGTTACATGTAAGAAGGTGAATTTCTTTACATCGCTTGAGCTAGGAAAAAGAAAAAATAATTCTGAGAAAACTTTCGCAAAATTACGTCGACATCTAATTTCACGCGAGACACATACAGGGTGTTAGAAAAATCTGGAAATGGTCAAATATCTCGGAAACGAAATGTTTCTGAGAAAAATGTTTCCAACCAAAGTTGTAGGGTTTTAAAAGTTCTATTAAACGATCATATCCATTTGACATTGAATGGCGGGGTCAAGGTGAGATCAAGACCAATATGATTTTTTGTAAATGGAATACCTCATTTTTTATCACACAGTGTTAAAGATGATAACGAGTTTCCAAAACACTACTTGATGATTTATTTTTGTTGAGAATTAGCTGAGTTATGAGTTTTAGAATTTACGGTGCCGCCAGTGTTAGTATCCAGGATGTACCACGTGGAGGTTGCATGGTCGGACTTTACACCCCTATGTGTGCGTGTGGGCGTGCATGTGTGTGTGTGCATGCGTGTGTGTGCGTGCGTGCGTGCGTGCATGCGTGTGCGTGCGTGCGTGCGTGCGTGCGTGTGTGCGCGCGCGCGTGTGTGTGTGTGTGTGTGCGCGTGTGTGTGCACGCGCGTGCGTGTATATGTAGACGAGTTTTTACTGAATTAAGTGTTCAAATTGTCTTCCGTCTGCTGCTTGACAATGACCTAATCGTAGATGAAATTCATTTAAAAGTTTCGTCTCATTTCTGGTGAGATAAGATTTACTTGATGCAGTATGCGTTCCCTAAGGTCTGTCAAGTTAAGATTTCGTTGCGTACACATTGTAATAAATTATTTGTAAATTGTCATTAGACTTACAAATCATTTGTAGAAGCTCATCCTTTTTCTTCAGTAAGGAAGGTAGCACAGACGTGATCTTCTCATGTAGTATCCCCAAAAAAACATATTGACGGGTTTTTGGTTATCGGACTCTTCTTTACCGAAGAAAATTTATTAGATGCTAGATACTAGATGCAGATCATATTCGCAGAGAGGGTTTGGAGTCATTAAATATTGCGGGAGTGACGAACCGTGGGATCCTTATCTCTGCTGACACACATACGCACACACATACGCACACACACGCACACACAAGCACACACACGCACACGCACGCACGCACGCACGCACGCACGCACGCACGCACGCACACACACGCACACACACGCATACACACACACACACACACACATACACGCACGCACACACACATACACACGCACGCACACGCATACACACACACACACACAGGGGTGTAAAGTCCGACTATGCAACCTCCGCGGTACATCCTGGATAATACTAATGTTGGCACCGTAAATTCTAAAGCTCATAATTCAGACAATTCGCAACAAAAATAAATCATCAAGTAGTATTTTGGAAACGTCTCGCTATCATCGTTAATACTGTGTGATAAAAAATGGGATGTTCTATTTAAAAAATCATGTTGGCCTTGGCCTCGCCTTGACCTCTCCACTCAAGATCAAACGGATATGATCATTCAATAGAACTTTTAAAACCCTACAACTTTGGTTGGAAACATTTTTCCTAGAAACGTTTCGTTTTCGAGATATTTGACCGTTTTCATACTTTTCTAACACCCTGTATATTTCCTCCTGATTAAATTTTTCGGAAAGCAAGATTCTCTAGCCGGCTAGTTAATCGCGGAGTTGCTCAATCGAGAAAAGAATGAAGAAAAGGGAGAGGAGGAAAAGGAGAAGAACTTCTTCCCTTTCGCTCTGCATGCGAACATATACGGGCGTCGCGAGTTTCATAAGTATTTTATCACACCGTATTTAGGGCCTAATGTCCTTGCAACTCGTTCTCCTCCTTCTTCTCTTCGACCTTCTACGATTCCTCCTCTTTCCTACGCTTTTTTCTGCTCGCACTCGAATCGCTTGGACCGAGCAGAAAAAAGGAGAAGGCACAAAAGAAACGACTTCCTCAGGCCACATCTTTCGGGGACCGTGACAAAGGGCCTACTCTGCTATACGTCAGCATACCCAGTGACCTATATGCCAACGATAAAAGATGCTCCCCATAGGCGCTACGAATGTATTCGAGACGGAAAAGAACTCGAACAAACTTCCGCGTTTTTGACTTCTCACTTTTAACTCTTTGTGCGTGTGACAGTGGTAAGTATATCAATCACCTGTTTTTCTTTTATTTTTACGATTCTTTACGATTTTTTACGATTACTATTCATAGTTTAATGAAAGTAGGATCTCATATATTTTTTTGATATATTAATTACATGTCCATAGCTTTTATATCCGATTGTTCATTTTTAATTATTGATAAACAAACGAAGTTAAAAAAAGCGATTAGAAAATTAATTTCTTGGAAAGTATTTAAGATCAGAGACAAAAAATTTACGGAATATTCTTCATATGTCAAAATAGTTAAAAATTTTTCCTAGAATTTTTCGCACGTTAGATTTTCTTTATAAACAAATTACTTGAATTTTGTAAATCTGTTATAAAATTCGTAATTAACGATCTGAAAAACTTTTATATTTGATTTATATTTGTTTTCAGACTTACATTAATTTTACTCCTATACGGTAATCATATTGGATTTACCATTTTTAATTTTTAGAATTTGATTTCAAATTTGCAATTAGCGATTCAAAAATATAAAAGTACAAGATTTCATAGAAATTCGTCAAGTAGAAAAAGTATGCCACACAAAAAGTTAGGTGTTTTTGAATAATCGCGAATTTCCTTCACTAAACGCGTTTCAATGTCGACTGAGAGAGGTTCGTGAAACGCTGCGATTTATTTAAAAAAGACTCCCGGCGTTTTATTTGATTACAGTATGTCGACGAAGAAGCGATTGAATTATTTCTCCATCGACATTATTTCTATAACATGCAAGATCATAATATACGAAGGTGGTCCGATAAGTACTTAGCCTACAAAAGAAAAACGAAAATTTTGGAAAAGTGGCGATTTATTTCTCAACATAGTCTCCTTTTAGCTCGATACACTTGACCCAGCGATGCTCCAACTTCTTTAACCCGTCTGAAAAATACGTTTTCTCGAGGTCTGCAAAGTAGGCCTCCGTGGCGGCGATGACCTCCTCATTCGACTCAAATTTCTGCCCGGCGAGTGACTTTTTCAAGTTTGGAAACAAAAAGAAGTCGCACGGGGCCAAATCTAGAGAATACGGTGGATCGGGCAGCAGTTCGTAGCCCAATTCGACCAATTTGATCGTGGCGAGGGCGGAGGTGTGAGCCGGTGCGTTGTCATGGTGGAAGAGCACTTTTTTCTTCGCCAAATGGGGCCGTTTTTTCTGCAATTCGGCGTCGAATCGGCCCAATAATTCGGCATAGTACAGCCCTGTGACCGTTTTGCCCTTCTCCAGGTAGTCGATGTAGATCATACCTTGTGAATCCCAGAAAACGGTGGCCATCACCTTTCCGGCCGATAGGACAGTTCCTTCTTCGGAGCACGTTCACCGGGTGAAGTCCACTGTTTCGACTGTTCCTTGGTCTCTGGTGTGTACCAGTGGATCCATGTTTCGTCGACGGTCACGAAACGACGCAGAAACTCCTTCGAATTGCGCTTAAACAGCGTCAAACATTGCTCTGAAGTGGTCTCACCTCAAGCGCGGTTGCGCTTGTTGTCCGGAGTGAGCAAACGCGGCACCCATCGCGCCGACAGCTTTCTCATGCCTAAAATTTCATGCAGGATATGACCCACGCGGTCTTTTGAGATGCCTACTGTCTCAGCTATCTCGCGCACCTTCAATCGGCGGTCTGCCAATACGAGATCGTGGATTTTTGTCATGTTATCCTCCGTGGTAGCCGTTTTCGGGGCACCTGGGCGTGGCTCATCAAAAACCAACGTGCGACCACGTTGAAACTCGTTAAACCAATTTTTGACGGTCGCCATCGAAGGAGAAGAGTCACCGTACACAGCATCCAAGCGCTCTTTGATTTCGCTGCGCGATTTCCCTTCCAAAAACAAGAATCGAATCACCGACCGATATTGCTCTTTTTCCATTTTTCTAAAATCCGCGGACACGCCCGCTTCCACACGCGGTCAAAACAAAACTACGAGTCCGATTCGGCTGAAATTTCGACAGTAGCCGTCTACGAGAATATACTACACGATAGTAAATTTCTCTTGCGATAGTGGCGCCATCGGGCGGTGAGGCTAAGTACTTATCGGACCGCCCTCGTATGTATCCATAATTTCTATATCTGAGACTCTCTCTCGAGTGGGCCGATTGAAAATTTCACGAGGAACTTCGCCGATGAATCAATTGAACAAAATAACCACTGAAAATAAAAAAGCCGTCAAATACACGCGTGAAAGCGCTCTGCAGGTTGGCAGGGGTGAACTGACAATAACGAGACTAGAAATAAAGCGAAAGATCTCGCACGGAAATCGAGGATTGTCTCAACGTCGGCGAGAGGAACGTCGCTGACGAACGTCGGATGAAGCACACTCGTAAGAGATTCACGCATTCGCTTCGGAGAAAATATGTATCTTAAAGTGCTATCTTTGATGATTTATTCACGGAGATAAAACAGCGCGTTACGCGAGTGCCGAGCGCGATTGAGAGGAATGTAGCGGAATTGAGGTCGCGAAGACGGGAGAAGCAAAGAAGCGCGAGAAGCGCGCGCGGTGGGAGATATAAGAGCGAGAGCATGTGCGCGTCCGTCCGCAACGATGTCGAGGAGCACACACGTCGTACGCGTGTATGTGTGTACATATGTATATATATATACATATGTGTGGGCATGTGCTTATATAAAGGGTGTCCCAAAATTCACGCAGGAAGTAATTTTGATAGAAAACACAGTTTTATTGTACAAATTAGTTCGGTCCGTTTTCAAAAGATGGCTCCGGCTGTTATGAATGGTTCATAGTGACTGCCGATTTTGGCGGTTTCAGAGAGGTTAGACATCTGCCAATAATATTCAGTTTATATCGCTTTGAGTTTCATACAAAAACCTTGCTTTTTATAATGTTGAAAATATCGAATTTTGTGTTAACCAAGCAGCATTTGCGGGAGATTTTAATTTTCTGCTTTAATTGGAAGTAAAGTGCAGCTGAAGCCCATCGAATGCTTGTTGAAGTTTATGGTGATGCTGCTCCAACTGATAAATCATGTAGGGAATGGTTTCAACGTTTCAAGGATGGAGATTTCAGCGTCGAAGACAAGCCTCGCTCTGGACAGCCAAAAAAATTCGAGGACAAAGAATTAGAGGCATTACTCGAAGAAGATCAGAATCAAACGCAAGAGGAGCTTGCAGAATCATTGGGAGTGACTCAACAAACCGTTTCCGTACGATTGAGAGACATGGGAATTATTCAAAAACAAGGAAATTGGGTGCCTTATGAACTGAAACTGAGAGACGTTGAAAGGCGTTCTTCATGACAACGCTCGGCTTCATGTCGTAAAAGTCGTAAAAAAATATTTGGAAACGCTCAAATGGGATGTTTTATCGCACCCGCCGTATTCTCCGGACATTGCTCCTTCTGATTACTGGTTGTTCCGAAGGATGCAGCACGATTTGGCAGGTCACCGGTTCACTTCTTACGCAGATATCGAAAATTGGCTCCAAACTTGAATCGCCTCAAAAGACGAGTCATTTTTTCGAGATGGAATTCGAAAATTGCCTAAGAAATAGGAGAAAGTAGTAGCCAGCGATGGAAAATACTTTAATTGATCTGTTCATTCATTTTGTTTTGAAATAAATACATCTTTTAGCACAAAAAACGGACCGAACTAATTTGTACTCCCAATATAATTAAAAATTGTAAATATTTTATTGATTCATAAAGTATACAGTATAGGGTTATGTATGGAATAGCATATCGGGTAAATGGCCTCCACGGTTTTACTGGCACATATGCACTCTTTTGTTGAAATTTTCCATGACCGTTTTGCATAAATGTGGCTGAATTTCGTTGATACAGCGCTCAATTTCCTCCTTCAAGGCGTGGGTGGTCGTGGGCTTGTTGGCATAAACCTTAGACTTCAAAACCCCCAAAGAAAAAAGTCCAACGGCATTAAATCGCATGATCTGGGCGGCCAAATCTAATCACCAAAACGGGAAATTACACGACCAGGAAATGACTCATGCAGTAATTGAATTGTTTCTCGGGCTGTATGGCATGTGGCACCGTCTTGTTGAAACCACATGTCGTCCACATCCATATCTTGCAATTTAGGCACAAAAATCTGGTTTATCATATCGCGATAGTGAGCACCATTAACTGTTATTGCCTGACCAGCCGCATTTTCGAAGAAGAATGGTCCGATGATGCCAAAATCCGCACCAAACAGTGACACGTTGTGGATACATTTGTTTCTCAACAATCACTCGTGGATTTTCTGAACCCCAAATGCGACAATTTTGTCGATTAACCAAGCCATCAAGATGAAAATGAGCCTCATTGTTGAAAATGATTTTGTTCGAAAAATCAGCATCCACTTGTTCCATAATCCATTCAACGAATTCTCTTCGCTGTGGCCGTTTACCCGATATGCTATTCCATACATAACCTTATACTGTATACTTTATGAATCAATAAAAAATGTACAGTTTTTAATTATAAACCTGTGTTTTCTATCAAAATTACTTCTTGCGTGAATTTTGGGACACCCTTTATATATATATATATATATATATACAGGGTGCACGATTTATCTGAAGACATTGAAATATCTCGAGAACTATGCATTGGATAAAAAAAAGTGGTTAATGAAAGTTGTTAGTCTCGAAGGGGGACATCCAATGATACCAAACTCGACCTCCCACCCCACCCCCTGGGGGTGGGGGTTGGGGGCAACTTTGAAATCTTAAATGGAAACCCCCATTTTTTATTGCAGATACGGATTCTACGCCACAAAATACGTAAATTTTGTCCGAAACTTTTTTTTTGATTCGTGATAGATGGCGCTGTAATCGCAAAAAATTATATTTTCCGCAATTCTCCAGAAATGATCATTGGATTGAGAAATAAAAAATACCTGTTCAATATTTTTAAATCAACAAGTGCCAACAACTCGTGAAAACATGGTAGAACGCATAAGAAATGCTTGCGCTGAAACTCCCGCAGATATGCTTCTATCCTGTGTACAGTCATTTGAAAAAAGGATCAATAAGTGTATTGAAGTTGAAGGTAAAAATTTCGAACACTTACTCTAATTAATTGAACAGTGAGAGGCAAGGGGACTCACATTAAAAAAGCATCCCGATCTGTGAGAGGCAAGGGGACTCACATTAAAAAAGCACCCGAAGGGAACATAAAATTATTACGTCCTCGTCGTTGTTGCTATGAAACGCTAAAAGTAGTTTCTCGGAAAAATTCAACGCTATCTATCACAAATGAAAAAAATTGTTTCAATAAAAATTTCACGTACAATCTAATTCTGCAATGAAAAATGTGGGTCCCCATTTGAGATTTGAACGTTATCACCCACCCTACCCCGAGAGGATGGGGGGAATAACTTTTATTATGTTCTTTAAAAATATTGAACAGGTATTTTTTATTTCTCAATCCAATGATCATTTCTGGAGAATTGCGGAAAATATAATTTTTTGCGATTACAGCGCCATCTATCACGAATCAAAAAAAAAGTTTCGGACAAAATTTACGTATTTTGTGGCGTAGAATCCGTATCTGCAATAAAAAATGGGGGTTTTCATTTAAGATTTCAAAGTTGCCCCCAACCCCCACCCCCAGGGGGTGGGGTGGGAGGTTGAGTTTGGTATCATTGGATGTCCTCCTTCGAGACTAACAACTTTCATTGACCACTTTTTTTTATCCAATGCATAGTTCTCGAGATATTTCAATGTCTTCAGATAAATCGTGCACTCTGTATATATATATATACACTATGCTCGAAAGTTTAGAGCATCCAATAAGTTCACGATAAAGCGTTATGTTTATCGTTTTCCTCTTTATTGTTTTCACAAATTTAACATTTTACGTTTTTTACTTTTATAATTAATTTCAAACATTTTAATTTGTCTATTTTATAGATTTTCTTTTTTACAGATTTTTTATTTACAGGTATTTTCAAATTTATTATAGAGCAAATAATGTCGTAAAATTATAGGATGTTTCTTATATAACACATCACTCAATAAGTTCATAGGAGGACATATAAATGGCGCTACTATTGACAAATCCATATGATTTTTAGGAAATACTAACCTTCAAATGATACGTGTTAAAATTTCATGACAATTGGACGTTTAGTTCAAAAGTTACAGTGGTTTTAGTGACGCACGACGTCGACTCGTTTTAGCAACGCGTCGACGATTCAGCGGATTGTTTGGAGCTGTTTCAGCGCAATAAAAAGGATTTTTTGATGCGGTATGTGACAATAGATGAAACATGGATCCATCACTACACTCCAGAGTCAAATCGGCAGGGAAAGCTCCAGGGAAAGAGATTTGGTTCCAATGAAGAAGTGATTGCCGAAACTGAAGCCTTGCTAAAACGAGTCGACGTCGTGCGTCATTAAAACCACTGTAACTTGTGAACTAAACGTCCGATTGTCATGTCAAAAGTTTGACACGTATTTGAAGGTTAGTACTTTCTAAAAATCATACGGATTTGTCAATAGTAGCGCCATTTATATGTCATCCTACGAACTTATTGAGTGATATGTTATGTGTACAATGTTACTTATGTGAGAGTGATAGTGTATACATATGTAGCGAGTGTCAATTAAATTGCTTGTTACCTGATATTATCTGATAGGGAGAAATTTTTTAACATGTTAACAAAATTTGCCTCCGGGTTTTAAAATATTTCACGTATATATAGCGATATAATGACAGTGATACTAGACTATGTTAAAGATATCTCGTCGTGTTTTCAATGGCATTTTAGATAGTTTAACTTTAAGACTGATAAGTAATGTTGTTTTCAGTCGGTTATCAGCGTGGCGAGTAAAACCTGCCAGCTTACCATGTAATTGCTCTCAATGTGTCGCATATTCTCGAATCTCAAAGAGGAAGCAAACTATGACAACTCGGAGGATTCTTCATGATTAAACAACAGTTTCAGGATTGTTGGCGAAAGAATTATTATAAGATGGAGAATGAGTAAACTGCACTCGCCGTTATCAATCTATAATTACAAATTTCATGATACATCACAGGATAAAGGAGATCGGAGCGGCATTTCCGAAGCTTCAATTGCAATTTTTTAAACAACTAATATGCCCGATTCCAATTATTTTATTAATTGATTTTTTATTGTACAAAATAGTACCTTGTATAGAGAGAAACTCCATTGTAACAACACTTCATCTTAATTTTTCGTTCGTAATTTTATCGACACATTCATAAAAGATTATCGACACAAAATTCTGAGGGGCTCGAAAATTTACTCAGCTGCTCTTAAATCAAATTTACTTCTTTTATAACTGCGACATTTTTTTAATTATAATAAAAAAAGCTTAGAAAAAAGTTGGGATGTTTTAAAAAGAACATTTCACTATGTTGTTTCTCTCAAAATAAATATATACACATGAGACAACTAACATATCCTTCATGTTAACTTGACCCTTCTACCCTGCATATACAGGGTGACTTAGACTTAATTTTATCTCTGAAGAAATTCTCTGACTAATTTGCAAACAATTTTTTCTAAGTGGAAATATCGAAGACGGTCATTGTTTAGTAACCTGTTTAGTCACTTTTTGTTATATCTTTCTAATTAAGCGGGAAATTACATCCAAAAGGCCGTTTTCAAGGCTATTTTTACAAATTTTTTTAACAGAAACGATAAAATCAATGGACATCAAATTTTCACAGTGTATTCATTGTTCAATGTTCAAAGTATAAAATAAATTTTATTGAATCACAAGAACATATCCCATTTGTAATTATAGATAAAAATGCAGTCATCCGTTTGCGAGCTCTATGTTTGCTGTCGATATAATTCCGGGCCTCACATTACTCTGAAACCAAAAAATGAGAAAGATTTGTAAAATATACGGTTCCCATTATAGTCCGTACCAAAATGAAGGTAGTGAAGTCAAATTTGGAAAAATAATGACTATACAAAAAAAAGTATCGAAAATAAAACTTTTCTCAACTTGTAATCATCATTAAAAAAATGAATAAAATAAAATATAACTGTGTTCGAAGTAGGGGCGGAAACTACATGTCTACTGTACATTGTGTAAAAATTTCAAGTTATTCGGTTCAGTAGTTTTTGTGTAATCGTGTCGACAATTTCAGAAAATGGGGCTTCCGGATAAACGCGTTTAAAATTTTATGTGTACTTTCCATATAGACATAATAACAACTATATAATAACAAATTTATTTTATACTTTGAACATTAATGAATACACTGTGAAAATTTCAAGTCCATTGATCCTACCGTTTCTGTTAAAAAAATTCGTAAAAATAGCCTTAAAAACGGCATGCTCTGCATATAATACTCCCCTTAAGCGTCACAAATAAAAATTATAATATTAAAATAAAATTCACTCTCTCTCTCTCTCTCCCTCCCTCTCTCTCTCTCTCCTCTCTCCTCTCTCTCTCCTCTCTCTCCTCTCTCTCTCACTCTCTCTCTCTCCTCTCTCTTCCCTCTCTCCCTCCTCTCTCCTTTCTACTCTCTCTCTCATCTCCCTCCTCTCTCTCTCTCCTCTCTCTCTCTCCTCTCTCTCTCTCTTCCCACTCCTCTCTCTCTCTCTCTCTCTCTCTCTCTTAAAATGCAATATTCCAAAATTTGGTACATAAAAAATTTCGCTTTTTCAATCGCCCATATCTCCGAACTTTCTACTGCTACGAAAATATTGCCTTGGAATTGTCCAGAGTATCTCCGAGTAAAATTAAGTTTGCGGATTTTCTGGAACACCCTGTATAATTTTCAAAATCGTATATCGAATTTCTGCTCGCTGTTTCTGCAATAATAATGTCCGTCATTTCGGACATGTATCACGCATCTTGCATCACGCTCATTCGCAAAGGAGAAAGCAAGGAACTCACAATTAACGAACGTCTGCTTAAGGCGCATGCGTGCGTGCGCTTTGCATGATACTGCAGATTGAAATAATAATCCGGGGCAGCGTTTGTTTGAATGAGAACAGGTGTCTGTCCGATCAAAACCGCCGGCTGCCACCGCCGCCGTCGCCGTCGCTGGCTCGCCGCGCGCCGTTAAACTTATAAATAGGAACCGTTTGATTTTGACGTATGGTATTCGGACATCTCGGTAATCTCGCAGTTGGCTCTCTGGCGAGAATCCTTCTACCGGGCATGCGCTGTGAAAATCAAAATCCAATTCGGGAGGACGAAAATACATTCTCATTTGTTATTGTGCATTGATCTCGCGCGCTTATTGCATAATCATGAAAAGCTTCTGAAGCAAGTGCAGGTGAAACAAGATGAGCAAATGAATGTGAAAGAAGGGAATAACTACAAAGAAAAAAGAAAACGATATATCATAAGAATCGTGTCCGAGAACTTTAATTTTGATGACAGCTTCCCTACAATTAATATAGATATTTTCTCAATGAAAACAGTCATTATTTTATATACCATGAGTTTTCAACTCATTTCTTGCTACAATTGCCGCTGATATTCACTGTTACGCATCGACGACTGCACGCAAAACAAATGATCATCATTAACTAAATTTCAATAACTGATTTCAACTTAGCTAAAAAACTAATTATTTTGTTATCATCATTAAGTTAACTATTATAAATAAAAAAAATTCACCTCAAAGGAGAAATATATAAACTCAAATTAACACTTTATGTAGCACATTTTTTCTCTACCCAAGATTTTTTTTCTACATTTCTAAATTTCTATGAAATTTTATATTTCTATGTTATCTGAGTCGCTGATTATAAATCCGAAGTCAGATTTCAAAAATTAAAGATGGCAGATTCAATATAGGTGTCATATAGAAATAAAATAGTGTAAATACGAATAAATGTAAATCAAATACACGATATAAAATTTTTTCAAATCGTTAATTATGAATGTTTCAAATCGTTAATTAATCGTTAATTACAATTATTTCATGTCAGATTTATAAAATTTATTTCAATAATTTGTTTATAGAAAAATCTAACGTGCAGAAAATTCTAAAAAAAAACATTTTTACATGTAAAAAATATTCTATAAAATTTTCAGCTTCTATAATCTTAAATACTTTCCAAGAAATTATATATTTTAAATCATTTTTTTGTTCATAAATAAATTTTGCTTATTTATAAATAATTAAAATGATCAATTGGATATAAAAACTATAAGAAATATATAATGTAAGTATTAATATATCATATGTATTATGAAAATATGACTTTACTTATTTTCATTAAATTATAAACAGTACGTCCTAAGAATGAAAGAGAAAAAGGTGGTAAATATATTTATTACTGCTATACAAAGAGTTGAACGTGCACAAGAACTTAGCACGAGTAGCTAAGAAAATAGCATTCTTAAGCTACTGATTTTCAAATATCTTATCTTGAGCTAAGCCGTATAATCATAGGCATCTCTGTTATCATTGGCAGGATTTTTAAAAATCTTAAGAAATAACATTTCTCTAATGTATTATCGAGGAATAAAATATCTAAATATAACATTATTATCACTATCTTCATATATAGCTGCTCTTCATTAATACATTGGGAGAATTTTTTTTCTTGAGTCCCTGATATATTTTGTGCCAAGGACAATAAAACTGCCGATAATTTTATTTCGCTTATCTCACATACAGTTAAAACATCATTTAGCTTTGATAGCGAATATTTCCTAATGTAACACTCAAATTCATATCTGATTGCAACGACATTAGCTGTCCTTATCTCAAGGAAACATCCCAACCAACATAACTGCATCTTAACCCGTCCTATTAATCCTTCCTCCGCATGTATATGTAAGAATTGAGCACTTCGAGTAGTACAGGAAATTACAATGTAACGACATATGTAAAATAAGGAAGCAAGAGAGGAGAGAGAAGAGACAGATAGAGAGAAGGAAAGAAGAGCTTGTACAACCAGTTAGTGCCCGTCAAGCCAGAAAGCTTTTATCGCGCTTTTTCAATACGATGTCAGCGACAAGGAACGAATGGCGTGGACGGCCCAATTCCAACGATCATAGCGCGTGTAACGCGCACGAACATTCGTGCGAGCTTTTCAAGCTGCTGAATAATTACATGTTGCGTGAGAAAGCGCGATATATAGGGTGTCCAATTTTAATCTATCACCCCTCATAACTTTGCAAGGAGCGGCGTAGAGAAAAATGTTTCACACAAAAGTTATATGGTTTCAAGGGGAACATGAAACAATTATATCAGTTTGTTTACAGATAGCACCACTTTCGAGATATTCACTCATCACTACTTTTCTTAAGTAAAACCCCAATTTTTTATTATATCATCTTTTTCTACCAATTAATTTTAACAACTTCTGTCTGAAATATTTTTCTCTACGACCGCTCCCTGTAAAGTTATGAGGGGTGATAGATTAAAATTGGACACCCTATATAATGCGCTCGGAACACCATCGCGGCATATTTCGGACGAGCAAAGATTTAGTCAACTGCTTTGCACACGATCGCTAAGATCTAAGCTACGTTTTTTGCCTATCGCGAATAACTGAATGATGATTTTTATAAATATGGGAGACGAGGACGAAAAGGGGAACGAGCTTGAAAAATTTAGGAGCGTACTGTGTAGAAATACACAAAAATAGTGCGATCCGCATATGTCTAAACCATAATAGTTATAACCGATTTTAATGGGCGATTGCCTGTGAAATCGTGACATCACCAATGTGACATGACCTATAACATCACATCGATATTATAATTTTCCATTGGACAATACTTAATACCACATAGTTATATCGTTCAAACTATAACAAACAAATAGACTATAACATTGGAATTTATATTAACCATATAACTATATAGAGCTCTCTAATATCAAAAAAGGTCGTAAAAAATGATTAAAATATGGATTTGTTAGGAAATAAATCAGCTTTAAACATCATACATTTGTACCATACAACCGATTCTTCTGAGCAATGCAACAATTAAAAAACAAGTTTTCCCCATTAATCGAAGTCTATTTTCACATTCGCCATTTTGTAAAACTTTTTCATAATTCACTTTTAGGTTTTTGGTTGTTGACAAGAAATGTCCAAGCTTTAATTTGGGCTTTGTTTCATTTCAATACGATGATTTTTGGCTAAATTATCACTATTGAAATATGTTACAAAACTGCGTTAAAATTTAGTGGCCCTTTTTTCGCGGGTGAGTATATAATTATTTCATCGAAAAGTAATACTACGCGAAACGACAATATATAGCATGTAACAATATTGTGCGTTATAGTCGAAAGAAGTGTAAATATAAATAAAAATCGAAGAGAAATGTTATTGCATTTCTTCGGTTATGTTAATATGTACAACACCTTATAACATCGTCATTTCATTTGACTACTTTCTTTCAATGACAGTACTATTATATATTATTTTTAAATTTATTTGTTGAATTTTTTTATTTGAACGTAAATATTCTTTATATATTTTTGCACGCATTGTTATTTATAAAACAGATTGATCTATATTTAATAATAAAATAAATTAAAAAATAGATAAATGTGCAATACCTTATAATATAACGATTTTGGTAAATATTTACAATAACGGACCACCCTCCTACGATCTTTATATTGACATATATTATAGAACTAACACTCCTAAGTAACAGTCAAAAAATTCTAACCGTCGCTCATTTATTAAAAAGTTATTAAAAAAGAAAATTTAATGAATATGATGTAATTTTCGGACACTGTATATAGGGTGTCCCATTTTAATGTCCCACCCCAAATAACTCTTCAGTATTGAAGTTTCAAGAAAAATGATCTGAATAAAAGTAGTAGGGATTTAAGTGAGCTACCTTATGATGACCTTGACTTTGACCTTGACCTCTATTTTCAAGGTCATTTGAAGGTTAACTTGCGTTTTTTAAATAGGAACCTTTATTTTTATTACACTGTTTTTTCTATTAGTTAATTTGAACAACTTTTGTCTAAAACATTTTTTTATTTGTCTAACATTTTTTGAGATATTTGAGGAAAACTTGATAACTTTTTCAATATTTAACTTACGATATCTCGCTAGCTATTTGTCGGGAGAAAAAGTGGTACTAGACTTTCTTATTTTATTTAGTCTTAAGAATACATTGTTACAATAGCGCCTTGACTTTTGTTAATTTACTGATTTTTGGAAATTTCAAAATCATCAAATTAACAAAAATCAGAGCGCTATTATAACAATATATTCTTGAGACTAAATAAAACAAGAAAGTCTAGTACCACTTTTTCTTCTGACAAATAATTAGCGAGATATAGTAAGTTAAATATTGAAAAAGTTATCAAGTTTTCCTCAAATATCTCAAAAAATATTAGACAAATAAAAAAATGTTTTAGACAAAAGTTATTCAAATTAACTAGTAGAAAAAACAGTGTAATAAAAAATAAAGGTTCCTATTTAAAAACGCAAGTTAACTTTCAAATGACCTTGAAAATAGAGGTCAAGGTCAAAGTCAAGGTCATCATAAGGTAGTTCACTTAAATCCCTACTACTTTTATTCAGATCATTTTTCTTGAAACTTCAATACTGAAGAGTTATTTGGGGTGGGACATTAAAATGGGACACCATATATACATATTATAGTTTCCTATCGTCGTATCGTACAATAAGTTGTCTTGTTTATATTTTTTATCGGAATGAAATAAACTGTTATTGACATTAGACCTATGGAACTTACTTGCAAGAAATAATGAACTAAACTATGACACTCTTCCATACAGGTAATCTAAATATAATGTATATGTTACCGGCCAAATCCGATTTCAGGATAAACTAATTTCGCCTAGGCCAAACTAGTTTATCCAAAGTGCAGTAGAATGAATCAGTTTTACCTAGTCCAAACTACATTCTTTTAAGCATACTAGGATGAATCAGTTCGGCCTAGTCTCACCAGTTGAGAGATAGTATTTTATATTTTCATCGTCCACATTTCGTGCAACAAGCTTTTTTATACCCCCGATTTCCAAGACATTAAATCGTTTTAACCTTCTTCGCTGGAGGGGTGTCTTTTCTTTAATTTTGTCTGCCTCCTCTACTGCATAAATAAGTTGTAGGTACTTGTCCTTAGTAAACATATTAAAATGAGTGGATTTTTCACTTTCATATTTTAAAATATCTGCTAAGAACCTCTCTCTCCACTCCCTTTGACGACTTTGTCCAGTAGCTGAAGCCTCTTCCATAGCAGCAAGAAACTTAAAAGTAGAAACATGCACCGCACTATCAAATTAGTTTGGACTAGGCCCAACTGATTCATCCTAGTGGGCTTAGAAGAATCTGGCTTGGACTAGGCAAAACTGATTCATCTTACTGCCCTTTGAATGAACTAGTTTGGCCTAAGCGAAACTAGTTTATCCTGAAATCGGGTTGGGCCGGTAATATATACATAGAAATATAGGAAACAGTACATATAAGTGGGAGAAGAGCTCCGTCCCTCCGTCCCCAAAAAATCCTAACCTAACCTAACTTATTGCATCTTTATACAGGGTGGCCCATATAACTCTTAACAGCTGAATATTTCGGAAACTATTTGTCAAATCAAAAAGTTGTTCATGAGAAAGTTTTATGTATTTGAGGGACCTTTTTAACTACATAAATATTAAGTTACTCCCTGCCCCCCTTAAAGGGGGGCAGGGGATAACTTCGCAATTTCAAACGGAACCCCCTATAAAATATTAGATGGTTGGATTCTACGGTAAAAAAAACAAGTACATTTTGTTCAAAACATTTTTTTGTCAAATGTTTCTGTTAAAAAATATAACGGTGTAAAGTTTCGCAGCTACAGGAAATGTAAAAGCGTCGCGTATCCTTGTCAGTGATTCAAACGTAAACAAACATTCATATATTCATTGAGGTCAATTTAACTATTCATGAAAATCTTGTCAGTTGTATATTACTATTCAATAAGTTAGCACCATGAAAATCATAGCTATTACTATGTTTGATACAAAACTAAATATGTTATTAGCATTAGGTGATTGCCAAAAGAATTATCGGCGTGCAGCAGTAATGTTTTTTGAACGTTATGGAATTAAAAAATCGCACGTGTCATTTTTTAATGTAGAAAAGCGGCTTCGTGAACATGGTAAATTGCGTATAACAACTCACAATAAAAAAATGACATTAAAAAATGACACGTGCGATTTTTTAATCCCATAACGTTCAAAACACATTACTGCTACAGACCGATAATTCTTTTGGCATTCACCTAATACTAATAACATATTTACTTCTATATCAAACATAGTGATAGCTATGATTTTCACGGTGCTAACTTTTTGAACAGTAACATGCAACTGACAAGATTTTCATGAATAGTTAAATTGACCTCAATGAATGTATGAATGTTTGCTTACGTTTGAATCACCGACAAGGATACGCGACGCTTTTACGTTTCCTGTAGCTTCGAAACTTTACACCGTCATATCTTTTAACAGAAACATCTGACAAAAGAATGTTTTGAACAAAATGTACTTGTTTTTTACCGTAGAACCCAACCATCTAACATTTTATAGGGGGTTCCGTTTGAAATTGCAAAGTTACCCCCTGCCCCTCTTAAAGGAGGGCAGGGAGTAATTTAATATTCATGTTAGAAGGCCCCTCGAATACATAAAACTTTCTCATAAACAACTTTTTGATTTGACAAATAGTTTCCGAAATATTCAGCTGTTAAGAGTTATGTGAGCCACCCTGTATATTGTTGGGCATTGCTGAAAAGATCTCTTTAAAATCCACAACACCTAATTATACAGTGTCTTAAAAATACCGGAACCTCCGGATAACTTTACAGGATCAAGTTTTCATGAAAAACTTTAAATACAAAAGTTGTAGAAAATCGAGTAACGGATTTGATGGTGATCTTGAATTTGACCTTGGCCATGACCTTCAAGGTCATTTTGAGGTCAACTTGCGTTTTTAAATATTAACCCTTATTTTTTATTACACTGTTTTTTCTACCAATTAATTTGCCCTAAAAAATTGTGATTTTTGTTAATTTGATGATTTTGAAATTTCCAAAAGTCAGTAAGTTAACAAAAGTCAAGGCGCTATTGTAACAATATATTCTTAAGACTAAATAAAGCAAGAAATTCTAGTACCACTTTTTCTTCCGATAATAAATAGTTGCGACAAATAGCGAGATATCGTAAGTTAAATATTGAAAAAGTTATCAATTTTTCTCAAATGTCTCAAAAAATATTAGGCAAATAAGAAATGTTTTAGACAAAAGTTATTCAAATTAATTGGTAGAAAAAAACAGTGTAACAAAAAATGAGGGTACCTATTTGAAAAACATAAGTTGACCTCCAAATAGCCTTGAAGGTCATTGCTAAAGTCAAATTCAAGATCACCATCAAGTCTGTTACTCGATTTTCTACAACTTTTGTATTTAAAGTTTTTCATGAAAACTTGATCCTGCAAAGTTATCCGGGGTTTCCGGTATTTTTAAGACACCCTGTATGCAGATATAATAAGTTAAGTTGAGCAGATATAATAAGTTAAGATGATAGATCTTAAAAGAACTTTTTCAACAATGTCCAAAAATATATAAAGATGCAATAAGTTATATGGTATAAGTAAAGGTTAGGCTAGGATTTGTTTGGGGAGGAGGGGCGAAGCCCCTTTTCTGCTTATATGTACTGTTTAACATTGTTTAATGCATATTGTAAAAAAATGAGATCTATCTAAAGAAAATGGCCTTTATCTATAAAATTTCATTTATTTATAACTTTTTAATAAACAATGAGCGACGGCTAAAACCTTTTGATTCTTATTCAGGAGGGTTAGTTCTATAATATATGTCAATATGAAGACCGTGGGAGAGTGGTTCTTTATTGTAAATATTTACTACGATTTTATTTAACTTTATTTCCTAATAGTAGGAAAGTAACAATTTAAGTTGTATTAAGTCAGGTCAGCTTATTACCTTGTTTGCTATATCTATAATAATTCAATCGTCAGTTAACATGCACACATTGACTGATTTTTATTGATTATCTCAACGCTCAACTAAGGTTTGAATGGCCAAGGTATACAGTAAATAAATGCAATTCACGATGTATACATCCACTAGCTCGTTCTCCATCAGCTACTTTTGGTTCCCTGTTTAGTTTATCATGTACAACTGATTACATTTCATGCTTAAGTTAGTGAGATATGATTGTATCATAGTACCGACGACCCTTCACATGGCAATCGAATATATTTGAGCTTTAGCACAATCGAGAGAAATCAACGGTAGTGGAGGTCAACGTTAATATAATAATATAATATGTTAATATAATAATTGGCAAGGATACGTCAAAATGTCAGTACGATAACATATATTAATACAATAATATGTCCAGAATATAAAATAATTGTCCAGATAATTGTCCAGAACATACAGTACCGGTTAAAAGTTTGGACGCACCGCGCGATTTTCCCTATTCGTTCAATAAAAACGAGTTTGACGTAATGGGAATGATAGTTATATGCTTAATGATGTCTAAAATATAATGTTTAAAAATAGCGGGCTAAGTAATATAAATATAGAAAGCACTGGTTTGCACCACTGCCCTCTGTATTTACATTCGTAAACATCAAGTCACAAGGTATCAAGTAAGAATTTATCGCAAGATGTTGGCCGTTCAGTACATACACAGACACTAGGTCGGAGAATCGTGCAAAAGTTACAAAACTACATATCGGTTTTCGATTATATCTTTTGTAACAATATAAACACTAGATATAACATAAAAAAAGGTAAGGCTGAGAGAAATATTTTACAAAAATCCGACATGAAAATATAACCTTCAATATAATTTGATATACGAATTCTGATATTTAGAATGGCTCCGAGGACCCAAATTAGTTGTGAAAAAAGAGCACAAGTCATCATTTTGTATAAGCAGGGCTACTCCAATTACCAAATTGTTACAATTGTTCAAATTAGTGAGAAGGGAGTGCGCACGGCGATTAAAAGGTTCTAAACAGGTGTAAACATTGACAGACAACGATCAGGCAGGCCGAAAGTGACTTCTGAGCGAGAAAATAAGTTTATAGCAATAACAAGTAAACGCCTTCGCACGTTGACAGTCCCAGATATAAGAGCGGAGCTCAGTACATCACGCGACAACGTAGTTTCGATAACAACTGTTCAACGCCTGAGATAGATGGGACTCTCAGGCTGTGTATCAGGAAGCCTTTTCTCCGGATAGTAAATAAAGTAAAAAGGTTGAATTGGGCAAAGGAACATCGTAATTGGACGGAGGATGATTGGAAGAACGTTCTTTGGTCGGACGAGAGCAAGTTTGAGCTCTTTGGATATAAGCATCGTGTGTTTGTAAGAAGACGCCCCACTAAGAAAATGCTCCCACAGTGCATTCAGCCCACAGTTAATCATGGAGGCGGAACTGTTATAGTTTAGGGATGTTTCGCAGGTGATACTGTAAGTGATCTAGTTAAAATCGAGGGCTATCACAAGATATTAATGCACCATGCTGTGGCTTCTGGAAACCGCCTTGTAGGTAAGGGCATCGTGTTTCAACAGGATAATGATCCTAAGCATACGTCAAAATTGTGCCAAGGATACTTCGTAAACCAAGAAAAGCTCAAAATACTAACAAATATAGTCTGGCCTCAATCGTCAGACCTAAATCCAATAGAACTTTTGTGGGATGAGTTAGATAGGCACATTCGAATGTTCCGACCAAAGAATGAAACAGCACTCTCTGAGGCTTTAAAAAGTGCTTGGGAGGCTATTCCAACAGAAACACTACTTAAGTTAATAAAAAGAATACCAAAAATTTGTGCTGCTGTGATAGAAGCACGAGGAGGATATATTAATGAAAATAAACTATGACTGTGCTAAAATATAAAAATTAGTATACCACAAAATATTTATTTTTGTTATATGTTTTTCTTAGAGAAAAGTTTAAATTATGTTCAAATGTAGTCTCTAGGTGCAATAAATTTTCTGTACATTATATATTTTTGCCTTTTTTATGGATTATAGCCGTTTTATACAAGTGCGTCCAAACTTTTAACCGGTACTGTAGATTGACATATATCCGTGAGAGATCGCTATTTTTCCATATATAAATTGTTTTTTTTTAACAAACGAATAAAAACATTATGTTAGGTCAATCGACACGGATATTATCATTTGAACGATAAAGAAAGCTATAAATTTAAACATTATACACGAATGACTGACTCTCCGGGCAATGTTGAAAGATCCTGCGAAGGCTGAAGAGGAGGAACAAACGAATTTTGGATCTCATATCGAAAGTCCTCGAAAGAGGACGTAAAACCGATTTTATGACCGCCAATTTACAAGGACGGTTCCCACTCACAGGCCACGAGCGTTTTTGCCCATTTTTCGCGCCGAAAGCGTGGATGTGAACTACGATGAGTTTTTACTCGCTCATTCTTTCGTTCCTATATTTGTTCGTTCGTTTTAGTCTACAGCCGGCAAAATGAACACGCGAAACTTCACACAGTCACGGGGACCTAACCGTTTCTCTCCTCGGCGAGAACGCGAGAACAGACTCTCACGGATCGTTAAACATCCATCCGAATCCCCGCTCCGAATTATCGAAGCCCGCAAAAATAAGCACATACGTTTCTAGCGAGACTTCTTTTGGTATATTGCGACTAAAAACACGTCGAATCAAGACCTGACAGATCCGTGATTTTTCTCAGATCGCGAATAACATGGTATGCTCAGAAAATAATACCGCGGCGATTCTGATATAATATATGATATGATTCTTATATGATGATATGATTCTTTATATAAAAAATGATGATGAAAGATAATCTATGATGATATGATTCTTATATGATGATATGATTCTTTATATAAAAAATGTTGGGATCTCTGGTTCAATTTGTAGAAATATACGCAGATTCAGGTTAAAAGTTTAAAGCGATTATAAATGAGAACCCAAAGTTTCGCTTGTATCTTTTTGATATTTATTTTATATTTTATATTTTTATATTAATATTAAGAGGTTGAATTAGTTCTAGTCCCTAGTAATAGATGGCTTTAGTAACAAGTTAATGGTTAGTACGAATGTTGAAATCTGGCAACATTGAAAGATTGGACATTTTTCTATGACATATGACAGTTTGCTTATTGTTACTAATGGTTTCATTGTTTATACGCGTCTAAAATACATTGTACAAAATTTCATTTTCGACATTCATTACCTTTTCTGCTTATTTTGAAAAAATCAGTAACTGAAACTCATAAAATGCTTGTTATAACTTATGGTGATCAAACTCCATCATATTCCAACTGTAAATTTTTATTTCAACGATTCAAAACTAGTGATCTCCATTTGAGTGACAAAGAACGTACCGGTACTGGTCAACCAAAAAAATTCGAAGATTCTGAATTGCAAGTATTATTAAATGAAAACACTGTTTAGACGAAAAAACAATTGGCTCAACAACTCAACGTTGATAAATCAACAATTTCTAAACGCTTACACGCTATGGGAAAAATTCAAAAGGAAGGCAAATGGGTTCCATATGAATTGAGTGAAAGTGCCATTGCAAATCGTTTGAATATCGCCATATCTTTGCTTACCAGACAGAAAAAAAGTTTTTTGTGCCAAATTATAACTGGAGATGAAAAGCGGATTTATTGTAATAATCCAAAGCGAAAAAAGTCATGGGTTTATCCAGGGCATGATTAATATCGACACAAAAACGGAATATTCACGGTCACAAGGCAATATTTTATATTTAATGGGATATGGAAAGTGTGGTGTACTATGAGCTTCTAAAACCGAATGAGAGTTACGGGAAAGCGATACAAGTGAACAAATTGAATAACGAATTAATGCAAAGAAGGTCAGTGATAGCCAACAATAGACGCAAAGTGATTCTTTTGTACGATAATGCTCGTCCACATTTTGTTGCTTCAACCGTTAAACAAACATTGTTAGAGCTCAAATGGGAAGTCTTTCCGTACTCAACGTATTCCCCAGATCTAGCACCATCTGATTACCATTTAGTCCGATCGATGCAACACGCCTTGGCAAATACACATTTCAATAATTACAAAGATACGCAAAATAGGTGTCTGATTAGATTTCCTCGAAAGACAGATTGTTCTATTGCCGCAGAATAGCTATGTTGCCAGAAAGATGGGAAAAGGTCACAGCTAATGACGAAAAATATCTTGATTAATGTAAATTTAACCATTTCTTTAAAATAAAGATAAATAAATTGACAAAATAAGAATTAATTGAACCTCTTAATATTTCATTTCTTTGATGTATACTTCTCGAACGAAATACAATACAATTGAATCGAATACAATAATTAATATAAAAGTAAAATTTCCTGTTTGATATTATATTGAAATGAAGTATATCGAAGTTATAGATTGAAAAAAACGCGAGCTCCTATAAGATAAATATTCTAAAAAATGAGTAAGAGAGAGAGAGAGAGAGAGAAAACTCATCATGAAAATAAATTAATTAATAATATATTTATGAAATTAAGTACATAATATTGATTTTGTTAGCCAGTTTAAACTTATGTGGAATTTTAATTGTATTATATTTTTTTAAAGTTTACGAAAGGATTTTGATTTATTTATAATAATCTCTCAGAAGTAACTAAACTTTATTTAGTAATATAACAGTTGAGTTTTGGAAAAGTTAAAAAATAATTGCGCAGATCTAATAGAAATTTATGATATTAATCACCAATTTCTAAAATATCTGCAATAATTCTAACTATCAACGTCTGCAGTATGCATATTGTAGTAACTATTGCGTGAATGCAAAAGTTCGTGCCCGATCGATTTCAATAAATGTCGTTATTAATATTGCACGACAGCCATATTGTTCAATAAAGTTTATATTATTATATTTATATTATATATTACTAGAATAGTAACATTCTCAACCATTTCACAAATATGGAATTTGTTTTACTGTATTTTATTTGCCAGAAAATCATTGAATTTGAAAGAAGAAAAGGTTAGTTTTTTCAACATATTATGCTTCATGAATTGAAAGAATGTAAAAGTTGAAAGTGCAGTAAGAAACATTGAGAAAGCTTATGCAGACTATGCGCCATCTATAAGAACTATAAAGAAATAATTTTAAAAATTTCGACGTGATCTTAATCTGAAAGATGAACGATCTAGATGGCTTTTAATCATTGATAACAATATTGAGAATAATTAAGTGGATAATAGTCTACGAATTTCAATAGAAAAAGTTTCAGAGAAGTTAAATGTCGATAGATCAGCAAAATTTCGACTTAAAAAAGATTGGATATAATCTAAAGCTGAATAGTTGAGTACCACATATTCTCCTTGAAAAGAACAAAATTGACAGACATTTCGCAGCAGTTTACTCGGCCAATTGAAGAAGGATCCATTTCTAAATCGACTAATGACTGGCGATGAAAAATAGATTGTATACAATAATGTTCAACGCAAACGAATTTAAAAAAAGAGAGATAAACTCAGTCAGTACCTGGTCAGTAAATTAAAACCTGACTTGCATCCCAAGATGATATTATCTATTTGTTAAAATTGCGAAAGCATAATTTTTCTTGAATTGCTTTCCACTGAAACGATTAATTTCGACAAATATTGTCAATAAATAATTTGAAGGTAGAAATTCGAAAGAAACGTCTGATTTTGGCTAATCGGAAAATATCACCTTTCAACAATGCTAGACCTACATCCGATTGTTCATTTTTAATTGTTTATAAACAACAAAAGTTGAAAACAGAAATCTAAAAAAATTTAAGTTTTTGAAAAGCATTTAAGTCTGGAGGCTGAAAATTTTACTAAATATTCTTCATATGTCAAAATATACTATATATTTATTCCAGAATTTTTCAAACGCTAGATTTTCTTTATAAACAAATTACTTGAATAAATTTTGTAAATTTGGCATAAAATTCACAATTAATGATCTAAAAAAACTTTCACAGATGAAGATTATACAGAAAACCGTCAATTAGAAAAATGTGCTATATAAAGAGTTAAAAAACGATTATCAAATTTGGACATTCATTTTAGTATTTCTGTTTTCAATTATAGACAAAAAATTCATGTTTGGGATAAAAATAGAATTCCCAATTTCCAATTAGTATCGTAACCGGAGAACCAACTTAGGACAAATTTGAGAATTTTAATCGAAGCCTTTATCACTTCATCGGGGAGAAACGTAAGAAATTTCTATGTAACTTGCAGTCAGCACCTACGGCCGGAACGAAGCTAAGTTGATATTGACAAAATTCACATTCCGCAACTTGCGTTTCCTTTTCGAATATAAGCTAACATAACGTATCCCTCTCGCTCTCTCTCTCTCTCTCTCTCGCATTCTCTCTCTCTCTCTCGCATTCTCTCTCTCTCTCTCTCTCTCTCTCTCTCTCTCTCTCTCTCGCACTCTCTCTCTCTCTCTCTCTCTCTCTCTCTCTCTCTCTCTCTCTCTCTCTCTCTCTCTCTCTCACATTCTCTCTCTCTCTCTCTCTCTCTCTCTCTCATTCTCTCTCTCTCTCTCTCTCTCTCTCTCCCTCTCCCTCCCTCTTTCTCTCTCTCACTCTCTCTCGCTCACTCCCTCACTCCCTCACACCCTCGCTCCCTCGCTCCTCCTCTCGTGCTCTCTCTCACTTCCCTCTCCTCTCCCTCTCCCCCCCTCTCTCTCATACGCTCATCGCCACCTCAGGAGCGAATCCTGCAACCACGCGACTATAGCGGGAGCGATAAAGCACGAACCTGTCCCGATAGAACGACAATATACGCGTCGCTCGAGAATTTCTCGTCACCTGCGAGGTCACCGAGCGCGAGAAAAACAAAGTTTGAGAGGTCAATGCCTTCCTAGGGATAGAAGAGGCGGGAGGGGAAAGAGAGGGATTACATGAGAAGGAATCACGGTACTATAAAGTACCGTCGCGCTGTTACTTTCTAAAAATATGGATCCCATATTTGGGGCAGGAGAGAAAGAGAGAGAAGAAAGATAGATGACTCAAGAATGCCTTTCGAACAACTTGAAAACGCGCATAAGATTGCAACACGACTAACACACAAGAGGGAACTTTCGAGGCTCGAGGTCGAATATACATATGTCTCGGATTAAAATCCTACATCAAGGCGAAATCCGCGCACAAGCTTAACGGGCGAACGTGAACTTTGTCTAGGAAAGCGTACGCGACGTGTGAAGTTGACCCCGCACTTATCGAACTTTGTATTTTTTCGAATTGTGCTCTATTATGCTACGTTTGTGCCGTATTGTACCGCAATCCGCAACTCTATAACTCAAAGCGTACTCAGGAAAATTAAGATAAACTAAATGTTTGGTAGCCCCGCACTTTTCGAATTTTGAGTTTTTCTTTATTGTGTCGTATTGCGCTATATTTGTGCTGATTTGTGCCGCAAACGCGAAACCGATAACTTCAATAACATTCAATAACATTTGAGAAAAAAGTAAAAACGAAAATTTGCCAGCGCCGCACTTTTGTCCGAATGAACCCAATTTTTGTTTGTGAATTCCTATTAATCTGTGCCGCGTTGTGCCGTTTGAAGAAACTGGATATTTCCTTTCGTTCAGAAAACGAATGTTAAAGTTAAAATATAAATTAACAAATAACTTTTTCTACAATGCATTTATCGCAAGTCTGCAAGTTGTACTGAATTGTACTAATCGAGTACAATAAGAAGCCACTTAGAGATGTAACGAAAACTTTAGATTGTAAAACTTTAGATTGTAAAAAATTTGCAAAAATTGGTGACGTAAAAAAAGTTTTTCACATTTTCGAAATTTCGTAAGTTGTGCCAGATTGTGCTAGTCAAATCCAACAACTTTTCCTAATTACAAAATGTCCTCAGATGGCTGGTTTTCGCAGTACGAGCATTCGAAGAAAGTAATTTTTAGGAATAATTTTAGGAATAATTTTCAGGTCACTACATATATAGCGTTTGAACCGTGGTAGATATTCGAATTCTGCTGAATTATGCTGAATTGTGCTAACCGAGTACAACAAGAAATGACTAAGACATGTTCCGAAAATTGCACAGCTTGCAAAAAATTGGCAAAAAGTAGTGGGCCAAAAAATTTTTTTTTACATTTCCGAAATTTTGAAAGTTATGCTAGGTTGTGCTAATCAAGCCCAACAACTTTTCCTAATGGCAAAATTACGTCCGACCATCGTAGTACATAGTACAGCCAAAAAAACATCTCACAGTTTTGCCGCGCTGATTTGTATCTCTAATTTCACATGTATGCCTCGGAGATGGCAGGTAATTATCAATGCCAATGGTGACTGGACTCATTATTAATGGTATAGCATTTTTCTTCTCATGGAGTACAACAAATCCATGTACTTAAATATCATTAAAAATACATTTTTTTACACATTAACCCGTGCACTCTCTTACTTTACAGACTGTATATAGTGACTTGAAAATTATTTCTAAAATTATTCCTAAAAATTACTTTTTTCGAATGCTCGTACTGCGAAAACCAGCCATCTGAGGACATTTTACAATTAGAAAAAGTTGTTGGATTTGACTAGCACAATCTGGCACAACTTATGAAATTTCGAAAATGTGAAAAACTTTTTTTACGTCACCAATTTTTGCAAATTTTTTACAATCTAAAGTTTTCGTTATATCTCTAAGTGGTTTCTTATTGTACTCGATTAGTACAATTCAGTACAACTTGCAGACTTGCGATAAATGCATTGTAGAAAAAGTTATTTGTTAATTTATATTTTAACTTTAACATTCGTTTTCTGAACGAAAGGAGATATCCAGTTTCTTCAAACGGCACAACGCGGCACAATTAGTAGGAATTCACAAACAAAAATTGGGTTCACTCGGACAAAAGTGCGGGGCTGTCAAATTTTCGTTTTTACTTTTTTCTCAAATGTTATTGAAGTTATCGGTTTCGCGTTTGCGACACAAATCAGCACAAATATAGCACAATACGACACAATAAAGAAAAACTCCAAATTCGAAAAATGCACTCGAAAAGAGGCTACCAAAAATTTAGTTTATTTAGTTTTTCTTAATTTTTTTGAGTACGCTTTGAGTTATAGAGTTGCGGATTGCAGCACAATACGGTACAAACGTACGAGTAGCACAATGCAGCACAATTCGAAAAAATACAAAATTGGAAAAGTGTGGGGCCAACTTCACACACGTGCGTACGCGTCTGCCAAATCGGGGGGAGTTGCGCGCATTACATGTTTTTTCATGGCGCGGCGCGACGCCGAAAACCGGTTGCGCGAAAAGCCGACGAAAATTAGCGGTGTGCGATTAAGTGGAATTCATGTCTCGCTTAAAGAGGACAGGATTATTTTCACTCCGCCTCTGTCTCGAATGAAGACTAGATGGAGGATGAGAAGGAAAGGGAAAGGGGAGAAGGAAGAGGACAGAGGAAAGAAGAGAGCTACACAAAGGCTTCCGACACGACGGCGATGATGAAGAGGAGTGACGCGACGCTGTCTATCCTAATTATACCGTTTTAATTACAACAAATTGCTGTCCTTTTTTACCGACTTTACCGACGCCACGAGCCGTGACGACATAACATGCCACATGTTGTGTCACATTTTAGTTAAAAAATAAAATATCTTGTAGATCATTCATTTTTCAATTCATATTATTTTAAAATTTTCATATATAATGATGGATAGAATCAAGTTTTGCAAAAAACCAAAATTTTAAACAAAATTCTGTTGCATTTTATAGATTCATAAATACATTAGTATGCAAAAATTACACAACAATTTCATAAATGAAATACTATCGTTATTCCATATATAAAAATATAAAGATAACGTTGTCGAAAAATAAATAGAATTTATGAAATATTTCATATCCTGCACTGAAAGGCATCAATATATCAAAGTATATATTCATTTTTCAATTTCGCTCCAATACTTTATACGCAGAATAACTAAAGAATCAATTTAAATTTAAAAACTAATTAAAATAATGATTCGACTTATAAAATTAACGTCAAACGGATAGTGTTATCAGATGCTCCACTTGGAACTCAATAACTTTTTGTCTGAGACTTTTTCTCGAATAATTTCTCGAAAAAAAGTAACATAATGATTTTTTCCGAGATATTAATTTATAACAGTTTATCCCCTCTATATATTTACATAAATTGTAATTTTACATGAAAATTTTACATTTATCAGTTAAGAAGTCAAAAAATTGCAAGACAACATTTATAACATACGATTGAATCATACGCTCGGAGAAAAATCGACCTCACGTTTCTTTGCGGTAAAAGCCACTTCGCGACATTAAGAGCGCAACATTTGAGAACAACAAAACAATATAAAAACCGCAGGAGTAACATACTTTTTTTAAGCTTACAATAGTATCCGGTTCTCGCAAGGCGTGAACGCTGCTCTTGCGAAGCAAAAAAAATGTAAGAAACTCACGTATGTATATTGAATCCTTTCATGGCACTATGTTTGGCGCTTGCGCACGAAATTTATGTTTCCTGTCCACACTCGTGAAAGAGCTTCACGTGTGTGTCCGTGTATAACCGTGCGTCTTGCATATGTATATGTACCTCACGTCTGTACATATACCATGCGTGCGACCTTGCGTCTTTACGAGCATTTACCTAACATCACTTCTAGATTAAATTATTCTAGACGTTCAAAAAATATTAATGACCCTATACTAAATAATGTGTCGAACTAAATATTATATCGAACCTGACATATATGAATAAAAAAAATCGCTATAACGTTCTCCTTTCCTCCTCCCTCTCTCTTCCTCTCTCTCTCTAAAAATTATATCAAATATATTGAGGGATTACCTCTTGTGGAAAAATTTCAGCTAAGTCTCAATCGTGAGTCAATTTACATTTTCCTCTTTTTATGTGAAATTACAAATGAGCTTAAATATTCTTGTTACTCGCTATTTAACTCCGCGTGTGATAAAATTATTAATACTAGAGCCATCAAAGCAATCAAAATGATAAGTTTGTAATTTCTTATAAGAATTATTCAAATTTTTTTATAATAATATATTTTATATTTTTAATTGATCTTGAGTCAAGTCGAAGTTTTCTACTGAAATATAAATGGACAAAAATAAGGAGAAAAATTCTTTTCCCTTGTATTACATATTTTTTTTAAAACCTATTATTTTAACGTTCTAGTAGAATAGATAAATAAATCGTTGATCATCAGTAATTTCATTAGTAAAATTATTCGCACAGACAAGGAAAACATAAGAAATTTAAGATATGTGTTCTCCTCCCCTCTCCCTTCTTTCTTGCGTGAGAAATAAAAATAATTTTTTCAAATAAGAAATTGCACTGACTATGATGCGACGCTAAACTCCCTTATTATATGTAAAATTAAGAGATTTGGGTAGAATCGCGTGGGTGAAGAGAACGACCGCAGGTGGGTGTCGCGGGCTCTACCAAAAAAGCAACGAATATAATTTCCGCCAACCCAAAGCACCTATTACGTCCGTCGGGATTTTCGTAGGTTTATGACATCGCAACCAGAGACAATACGGCGCTCATCTATTACCCGACGAACGGTTCTCTTCGGAAACTGGCTCCGTGAGGTCCCATTATCATTCGCCAACGTAAAATATACCGCCTGTGTTAGTATTTTTGGGAATCCGTATGAGATATCGTATCCGGAAACAATAATGCTCATCTGTTATTTACGAGTCCATAAATATAATCAAAGTTCCGAATATCTATATTGCTTATCTACTAAATCAGTTCTGCACTTTTCGGCCAATCTTGTCTACTACCAACCCTACACCTCTCGTTTCGTAACATCTGATTGTTCGCAGAGCGTACAACACTCAAATTTAGGAATATTAACAATATTAACTGTAAATCGTATAGAGTTCTAATATGTGTTACCTTACGCACTGTCGATTGTTTACATAACAACAATAATATCATTATTATCGTTAGTAGTAATTATATTATTAAAGATTGTTATATTGTTAAGTACTGTTATATTATTAAAAGCATTATTATTGCCGTTACTATAACAACAACAATATTAACAACTGAATGGACAAATAAGAAAAAAAATTGTTTTTCCTTGTATTATATTGGGTGAGTGCAAAAGTTCGTGCGGAGTTTGTGAGTAAAAGTCACACAGTGATTAGGCAAACAAAAATCTTTATTCAATCAATGATATATTCTCCATCGTTTTCTATAATCTTTTCCCAACGTTCTGGCAGCATACGGATGCCTCGATCATAAAAACTGCGCGGTTTAGATTCGAAGAACGAAGAGACGCCGTTTTTTAAGGCCTCCAAAGAGTCAAAGTTTTTTCCATTTAAATAATTTTTCAATGACCGGAACAAGTGATAGTCAGATGGTGCGATATCAGGAGAATACGGTGGATGCGTTAAGACATCCCATTTCAGGCTCTTCAGTTTGCGCAGCGTCTTTTTCGAAACGTGTGGTCTGGCGTTGTCGTGATGAAAGACGACTCCCTTGCGATTTGACAAAATCGGACGTTTCTCTTTTATTTCTCGATTCAGATTGGTTAATTGGCGACAGTACTTGTCCGAATCAATCGTTTCGCCAGCGGGGAGAAGCTCGAAATAGATTATGCCCTTGCAATCCCACCAAACAGAGAGCATCACCTTCATCGGGTGCAAACTGGCCTTTGGCATTGCGTCACCATGCTCACCTGATTGTTTCTATGTCCGTTTGCGCTGAACATTGTTGTAGAGGACCCATTTCTCATCGCCCGTCACTAGTCGATCCAAAAACGACTCGTTATTGAGCCGCCCGAGTAAAGAAACGGCTGCAGAAATTCGCTTGATTTTGTTCTTCTCGGTCAGCAAATGGGGCACCCATATATCGAGCTTCAAATCGAATCCCATCTTTTTTAAACGCCGAAAAGCGGTTGATCGGTCAACGTTTAGTGCTGTAGCAACTTCTTCTGTTGAAATTCGCGGATTATTGACCACTAAAGTACGCAAAACATCGTCATCAATGTCAGAAGGTCGACCAAAGCGTGGCTCGTCTTCAAGGTTAAATTCTCCGCGCCGAAATTTAGCAAACCATTTTTCCACAGTTCGTTTAGCTGGTGCTTCATCCTGATAAACATCCTGAATGTTTTTTACGGCTGCGGCAACGTTTATTCCCTTCCGAAACTCGTAAAGCATAACATGCCGTAAATGCACCTTATCGATACTCATTTTTAAAGTGATATTTCTCGAAGCAGTTTGTATGAAAACAAATGATTTTTTTTTTAATAACAGCTGAAGACGTCACCTTTCCAACGTTATATAATATGTAGATGGAAGTATTAATGACAACACTTTACGACGCTTATAACTCCATCTATTGAAACTCCGCACGAACTTTTGCACTCACCCAATACATATATGTATATAAAGTGCTAAATTTCAATTTCTTTTCTGAGTTTTTTTCCATTATTTGACTTCTAATCACATTGGGTGTTGATCTCGTTGCGACAAAAGTTACAAACGTAGATATTTAAAAAATTAAAATTCTGTTTAAAAAATAAATTAACCTTTATTTATTATCTTGACGACTTCATTCAAAATAAAATTTTTTTCTTTCAATCAAAATGTCTTCCAGTCAACCTTTCGAAATAATACAATCTATTAGATGTACAAATGAATAATCCAATTTTTTCAGCTACATTCAAGGTTTATTTTAAAAGAAAGTAAATTAAATTGTTCAATCAAAGTATTCGCCGTTGCTTTCTATAACTTTAAGCCATCTTTCAGGCAGCTGATGAATTCCATCTCGGAAAAATGTTACGTCTTTGGACACGATAAAGTCGTCAAGCCATTTTCGGATCTCATCCACTGATTGGAAGTGTATATCGGACAAGGCGTGTTGCATCGACCGGAACAAGTGATAATCGGATGGAGCTGGTGAATACGCCGGGTGCTGCAAGACGTCCCAGTCAAGACTCATTATGGTGTCTTTTGTATTGGAAGTAATGTGTGGCCTGGCGTTGTCATGCAACAATTTCACTGGACTCCTTGTTCTCCTTTGCAAGTATACGGGCGTTTTCGTTCCAATTCTTGACTCAAGCAGATTAATTGACGTTGGTAGCTGTCCGCAGTAATTGTTTCACCCGGTTCCAATAACTCATAATAAAGCACGCCTTTGAAATTCCACCAAATGCAGAGAAGAACCTTCTTTCCGAAGCGATTGGGTTTTGCGACCGATTTTGATGATTCGTCGGGATTTACCCATGACTTTCTGCGTTTCGGATTGTCATAGAGTATCCATTTCTCATCACCCGTAACGATTTTCCACAAGAAAGACTTTCGACACTGCTTATTGAGAAGAGAAAGACACGCTACCATTCGTTGATGTTTGTTGGTTTCAGTGAGTTCATGCGGAACCCATTTTCCTTCTTTCTGGATCTTTCCCATCTCATGTAGGCGTTTGGAAATCGTTTGCTACGTTACTCCCAACTGTTCTGCAAGCTCTTTTTGTGTTTGTGCTGAATTCTCAGCGAGCAGTTGTTCCAAATCATCATTATCGCACTTCGGAGGGCCTCCAGGGCGTTGTTTGTCGATTAGACTGAAATTACCGCTTTCAAACTGCTTAAACCAAAATGCGCACACATCGTACGATACAACATCTTCGCCGAGAAAGGAACAAATCGATTCGCACGCTCTTGCAGCATTTATTCCTTGTTGGAATTCGTAAAGAATGCAGTGTCGGATATGCACCTTATCTGTTGCCATTCTCGATTGTACTGAACTGAATACTTTTGAAGGTTATGTTGAGCCTTTCACCAAACTATATGTTCTTTTTAATAGCTATATGTCAATATTGCATAATCACAAAAGAGCGGGAAAATCTATTCAATTTAAAATTGATTTCATAACTGCTTAAAATAATTTGGATTATTCATTTGTACACCTAATAAAAAAACAAATAGACTTCGACATAATTTAATTTTCAAAATATTTGACCTGTTATATTTGAAATTTAGCAGCAGAAATACGTGTGCGTTCTAATTTCGTTAGATTTTTATTGTTGCTCAATTTCTGCTGTTCAAATTTCTACATTAAATTGTTTATATATGACTTAATTTTTGTTTACTTTTATTCTCAATTGCAAAACAAAATTTTCGCAAAACTTGGTTCTTTTTCCCAATGTTTTTTTAATACATAATAATTACAAACTAGTGAGTCACAATTATGGGCAGGTTTAAGCTCCTGATATCAATCTCGTTTCCGAATTGAGACTGCCGGTTGCATTCGAAGAAACAGTTATGAATGAAAGCGTCGACCGACAATTAATAGAGATTGAGGACCTTCCCGAAGCCCGCATCATCTCTTCCTCCCTCTTCATGGAAAATCGTCATACGGGCGTGAAAAACGTCATTCGTGAAACGAACGACAACAACCACGACGACTGATGTCGACTGTAAAGTTCACATATTCAAGATCAAAATTTGGAAATTAGGAAGATCAAAATGAAAGATTAGATTATGATCGAAAACTTGTAAATGAAGAATCGCGAATTCGCAGATGTATCGCGACATCAGCAACGATCGGAAAAATAATGAAAACAAGTCGGAATCGCACGAATATCAAAAGTGTCTTTGATCTTGAGAGAGGGAGAGAGAGAGAGAGAGAGAGAGCGAGAGAGAGAGAGAGAGAGAGAGAGAGAGAGAGAGAGAGAGAGAGAGAGGAGAGAGAGAGAGAGAGAGAGAGAGAGAGAGAGAGAGAGAGAGCGAGCGAGAGAGAGAGCGAGAGAGAGAGCGAGAGAGAGAGAGAGAGAGAGAGAGAGAGAGAGAGAGAGAGAGAGAGAGAGAGAGAGAGAGAGAGAGAGCGAGAGAGAGAGAGAGAGAGCGAGAGAAAGAGCGAGAGAGAGAGAGCGAGAGAGAGAGAGAGAGAGAGCGAGAGAAAGAGCGAGAGAGAGAGAGCGAGAGAGAGAGTGAGAGAGAGAGAGCGAGAGAGAGAGCGAGACAGAGAGCGAGAGAGAGAGAGAGCGAGAGAGAGAGCGAGAGAGAGAGCGAGAGAGCGAGAGAGAGAGCGAGAGAGAGAGCGAGAGTGCGAGAGAGCGAGAGTGCGAAAGCGAGAGAGAGCGAGAGCGAGAGAGCGAGAGAGAGAGAGAGAGGGAGGGAGAGAGAGAGAGAGAGAGAGAGAGAGAGAGAGAGAGAGAGAGAGAGAGAGAGAGAGAGAGAGAGAGAGAGAGAGAGAGAGAGAGAGAGAGAGAGAGAGAGAGAGAGAGAGAGAGAGAGAGAGAGAGAGAAAGAGAAGTGCACGAAAAGCGACGGGATACGTCGCGCAAAACTCATGGCTCGTTCTTCACGGGAGAAACGTGCTCGCACTTCACAAGTTTCCCGGCGGATTGTGAATTAGGAATGTTTAGGAATGTCGCTCATGTCGCCACGAAACGCGTAGAACAGCTAAAAAAAGGGGATAAGAACTTCTGTGTGTGAAAAAACAGAAATCCTTCTTTTGGACGCGCCTCGAACGCGGAATACGTCCTTCTGGTTCTCAAACTATTAAGTGTACAAATTAATTCGGTGCCTTTATATTTCATGCCTTACAAAGGCTCCGTTTTAAAATTAAACAGTTTTTCGTCGTTTTGCGATTTGTATATACCACTAAGTTCTCAAAACACTATATGCTTTGATGAAACAGGCGATATAACTTCACGAAACAACAGTGAATATGATGGCAATCGATAAGCAGCATATCTGAGGCACTGCATTCTTTTCGTGTTTCAATTGAAGAAAAATGCTGCTGAAGCTATGGAGATGATTTGTGCCGCTCTGGGTGAAGACGCTGTAACACATACAAACGTGTAAAAAGTAGTACACAGTTTTCGGAATGGATATTTTGATCTTTCGAATTGACAACGTCCGAGTCAACCATAAAAATTCGACGACGAGGAACTCGAGCAACTGTTGACTGAAAACTTCACTCAAACTTGATATATAATGCAAACAGGAGCTTGCATTATATCTCGAAATTACTCAACAATGCATATCTCATCGTCTACATCAGCTCGGTAAAGTTCAGAAGGAGGATAGATGGGTTCCGCATAACCATGAACCTGGAAAACAAGGAGCGAAGATTCGACATGGCAATGTCTTTCTGCTGATTTAAAAGAAAATTTTTTTTGTATAAAATCATTACGTGTGATGAAAAATGGGTATTATATAACAACCCTAAACGCAGAAAATTGTGGGTAGATCTTGGCCAACTGTCGACGTCGACTCCGAAGCCTAATATCTATACAAGAAACTTTGCTGATTATCTGGTGGAATATGTGGTTGCTTTATACTGGCAACGGAAATAGGCAAATGATTTTGCAACACGACAACGCTCGATCATATACCGCAGAAGGGACTAAAGATGTATTTATATATTAAACTGACAAGTTTTTCTTTATGTGGCTTATTCATCAGATCTCGCCCCATCGGACTACTACCTATCTCGGTCGCTTTAACATCACCTGACTGATAAGCATTTTAAAACAGTTAACGAAGTTCGAAAAAGCATCGATGACTTTATCGAGTTAAAATTGTCAAGATTCTCCCGAGAACATTTGTCAGTTGCCCAAAAAATAGAATTTCCATCGAAAATAATGGAAATTATTTCGATTATTAAATGTATATTTGCCTTTTTGTGAATAAACTTTGAATTTCATCAAAAAAGGCACCGAATTAATTTGTACATCTAATAAACAGCATTATGCGTCACGCTCATATAAGGAAAACGGAACTTTGAATTAAATTCAGAGTGCTAGTTCTACGCTCCCGAGAAGCATACCTGATATCCCTTATCTTAATCTTAATCTTAATCTTTGCCTTTTCATTCAGATATACGGAGAGAAAATATTGTAATAAAAATTATATTAAATTATATTTCTTTTTAATTCTTTTTATAAAGTTGGAATATACCGATATTATAGTACAAACTCAAGGTTGAGAAGTAACTCGATACTTGTAATGAAATTACAGTTACAGTTATTTTTTTTTTGGTAACTATAACTTAACTTCGTTTCATTTTTTCTATCTATAATTGTAATTTAATTCCATTTGTTTGATAACTAGTAACTAATTTAATAGTTACTTTATATATTTCGAACTTAATTTTTTGGCACACTACAACGATAACGCGACGTGCGATGTTTGATATCTAATAAGCATACAGTTATTCTGGCTGTATTTGGAAAACGCGCTATTGCGTCATCTATCTTTATCATTCATTAGATGTAAAACAAGGATAAAAAGACGCAATAGCGCTGATAGTCTCCTCTCCGAACATAACCTGTATTTCTTTAAAAAAAATTGTACGCCTATTGGACATTTCCGTCGCGCATCGTCAATCCTTATTTGTTAATACGTAATAATATGCGTTCAGCGTGAAGTGCGTTGCGTGGTTTCAGTTAAATAAAAAAAATTCAAGTAATAGATAAAATATCTCAATCTTCGGAGGAGGATTGTAAAATGCCATGGTCAACATATGCAAAAATATTCGAGT